>NW_027010194.1:0-34440 GCF_036934945.1 Oncorhynchus masou masou
CTAATTTACTATTCTGAGACCTAAGCCTAATGTAAAGCTAAATGACTATTCTGAGACCTAATCCTAATGTAAAGCTAAATGACTATTCTGAGACCTAATCCTAATGTAAAGATAAATGACTATTCTGAGACCTAAGCCTAATGTAAAGCTAAATGATTATTCTGAGACCTAATCCTAATGTAAAGCTAAATTACTATTCTGAGACCTAAGCCTAATGTAAAGCTAAATTACTATTCTGAGACCTAACCCTAATGTAAAGCTAAATGATTATTCTGAGACCTAATCCTAATGTAAAGATAAATGACTATTCTGAGACCTAAGCCTAATGTAAAGCTAAATGATTATTCTGAGACCTAATCCTAATGTAAAGCTAAATTACTATTCTGAGACCTAAGCCTAATGTAAAGCTAAATGACTATTCTGAGATCTAATCCTAATGTACAGCTAAATGACTATTCTGAGACCTAATCCTAATGTAAAGCTAAATGACTATTCTGAGACCTAATCCTAATGTAAAGCTAAATGACTATTCTGAGACCTAATCCTAATGTAAAGCTAAATGACTATTCTGAGACCTAATCCCAATGTAAAGCTAAATGACTATTCTGAGACCTAACTCAAACATATGACTATTCTATGACGATGCAGAGCTGAATGTTAGAGGACAGGTGCAGTGGAAGGTTTGTACTCTGACAGTGTTAGTACTAATACCGGGAGCTGGTTCCAGGCTGGCCTATGGTAGGGCTGTCTCTCTGCTGTCTCAGTGCTGCCTCTGTTGTCTCATGGTCTCAGGTCCAACAGAACAGAACAGAACAGGCTATCCAAGGTTAGAAATTCTGCTTGTCTGGTAAAACATTAGCCTGTGAAGTCTCTATGACCAAATGGAATATTGATGGAATATTGATCTAAACGTTACAATTATATTTTACTGTCACAGTGCAGGTGTTTGATGCAGTTTTGATAGAGCAGTTTCTGATGGATTTCCTGTAAGTACTCAATCTGTAGATACAGTATAGATATATACAATGTGCTAATGCATCAATGGAGATTCTTCAGAAGCTAAATATACCAATGGATCTTTCTCCTCTTCACACACCCAGCAGGCATGTTGTCTGATTAGGACCACTCAATCCCCCCAGGCTTACTGGTAAACTGGTCCCAAGCCTCAGCCCCACAGGCCGAATGGTAAACGAGCCCCAAGCCTCAGCCCCACAGGCTGACTGGTAAACTGGTCCCAAGCCTCAGCCCCCCAGGCCGAATGGTAAACGGTCCCCAAGCCTCAGTCCACCAGACTGACTGGTAAACTGGTCCCAAGCCTCAACCCCCCCAGGCCGACTGGTAAACTGGTCCCAAGCCTCAACCCCCCCAGGCTGACTGGTAAAATGGTCCCAAGCCTCAACCCCCCCAGACTGACTGGTAAACTGTCCCCAAGCCTCAACCCCCCAGGCTGACTGGTAAACTGGTCCCAAGCCTCAACCCCCCCAGACTGACTGGTAAACTGTCCCCAAGCCTCAATCCCCCAGGCTGACTGGTAAACTGGTCCCAAGCCTCAGCCTCACAGGCCGAATGGTAAACGGTCCCCAAGCCTCAGCCCCTGAGGCTGACTGGTAAACTGGTCCCAAGCCTCAGCCCCCCAGGCCGAATGGTAAACTAGCCCCAAGCCTCAGCCCCTGAGGCTGACTGGTAAACTGGTCCCAAGCCTCAGCCCCCCAGGCCGAATGGTAAACTAGCCCCAAGCCTCAGCCCCTGAGGCTGAATGGTAAACTGCTCCCAAGCCTCAGCCCCCGAGGCTGACTGGTAAACTGGTCCCAAGCCTCAGCCCCACAGGCCGAATGGTAAACGGTCCACAAGCCTCAGCCCCTGAGGCTGACTGGTAAACGGTCCCCAAGCCTCAGCCCCCGAGGCCCAAAGATAAACTGTCCCCAAGCCTCAGCCCCCCCAGGCTGACTGGTAAACTGGGGTCAAGCCTCAGCCCCACAGGCCAAATGGTAAACTGGTCCCAAGCCTCAGCCCCTCAGGCTGACTGGTAAACTGGTCCCAAGCCTCAGCCCCCCAGGCTGACTGGTAAACTGGGGTCAAGCCTCAGCCCCACAGGCCAAATGGTAAACTGGTCCCAAGCCTCAGCCCCACAGGCCGAATGGTAAACGGTCCAAAAGCCTCAGCCCCCCAGGCCAAATGGTAAACTGTCCCCAAGCCTCAGCCCCCCAGGCCAAATGGTAAACTGTCCCAGAGCCTCAGGGAAGAGGGGGGGGTTGAATTAGTGAGAGCTAGTGATGGGGGGGTTGAATTAGTGAGAGCTAGTGAGGGGAAGAGGGGGAGTTGAATTAGTGAGAGCTTGTGAGGGAAGGGGGGTTGAATTAGTGAGAGCTAGTCAGGGGAAGAGGGGGCTTGAATTAGTGAAAGCTAGTGAGGGAAGAGGGGGGTTGAATTAGTGAGAGCTTTGAGGGAAGAGGGGGGTTGAATTAGTGAGAGCTACTGAGGGAAGAGGGGGGTTGAATTAGTGAGAGCTAGTGAGGGGAGAGGGGGTTGAATTAGTGAGAGCTAGTGAGGGAAGATGGGGGGTTGAATTAGTGAGAGCTAGTGAGGGGAAGAGGGGAGGTTGAATTTGTGAGAGCTGGTGAGGGAAGAGGGGGTTTGAATTAGTGAGAGCTAGTGAGGGAAGAGGGGGGTTGAATTAGTGAGAGCTAGTGAGGGAAGAGGGGGGTTTAATTAGTGAGAGCTAGTGAGGGAAGAGGGGGGTTGAATTAGTGAGAGCTAGTGAGGGGAAGAGGGGAGGTTGAATTAGTGAGAGCTGGTGAGGGAAGAGGGGGTTTGAATTAGTGAGAGCTAGTGAGGGAAGAGGGGGTTGAATTAGTGAGAGCTAGTGAGGGAAGAGGGGGGTTGAATTACTGAGAGCTAGTGAGGGTAGAGGGGGGTTGAATTAGTGAGAGCTAGTGAGGGAAGAGGGGAGGTTGAATTAGTGAGAGCTGGTGAGGGAAGAGGGGGGTTTGAATTAGTGAGAGCTAGTGAGGGAAGAGGGGGTTGAATTAGTGAGAGCTAGTGAGGGAAGAGGGGGGTTGAATTAGTGAGAGCTAGTGAGGGAAGGGGGGTTGAATTAGTGAGAGCTAGTGAGGGGAGAGGGGTTGAATTAGTGAGAGCTAGTGAGGGGAGATGGGGGGTTGAATTAGTGAGAGCTAGTGAGGGAAGAGGGGGGTTGAATTAGTGAGAGCTACTGAGGGAAGAGGGGGCTTGAAGTAGTGAGAGCTAGTGAGGGAAGAGGAGGGTTGAATTAGTGAGAGCTAGTGAGGGGAAGAGGGGGGTTGAATTAGTGAGAGCTACTGAGGGAAGAGGGGGCTTGAAGTAGTGAGAGCTAGTGAGGGAAGAGGGGGTTGAATTAGTGAGAGCTAGTGAGGGGAAGAGGGGGGTTGAATTAGTGAGAGCTAGTGAGGGGAAGAGGGGGGTTGAATTAGTGAGACTAGTGAGGGGAAGAGGGGGGTTGAATTAGTGAGAGCTAGTGAGGGGAAGAGGGGAGGTTGAATTAGTGAGAGCTAGTGAGGGAAGAGGGGGGTTTGAATTAGTGAGAGCTAGTGAGGGAAGAGGGGGGTTGAATTAGTGAGAGCTAGTGAGGGGAAGAGGGGAGGTTGAATTAGTGAGATCTAGTCAGGGGAAGAGGGGGGTTGAATTAGTGAGAGCTAGTGAGGGAAGAGGGGGGTTGAATTAGTGAGAGCTAGTGAGGGAAGAGGGGGGGTTGAATTAGTGAGAGCTAGTGGGGGAAGATGGGGTGTTGAATTAGTGAGAGCTTTTGAGGGGAAGAGGGAGGTTGAATTAGTGAGAGCTAGTGAGGGGAAGAGGGGGGTTGAATTAGTGAGACTAGTGAGGGAAGAGGGGGGTTTAATTAGTGAGAGCTAGTGAGGGGAAGAGGGGGTTGAATTAGTGAGAGCTAGTGAGGGGAAGAGGGGGTTGAATTAGTGAGAGCTAGTGAGTGGAAGAGGGGGGTTGAATTAGTGAGACTAGTGAGGGGATGACGGGGGTTGAATTACTGAGACTATTGAGGGGAAGAGGGGGGTTGAATTAGTGAGAGCTAGTGAGGGGAAGAGGGGGGTTGAATTAGTGAGACTAGTGAGGGAAGAGGGGGGTTGAATTAGTGAGACTAGTGAGGGGAAGAGGGGGGTTGAATTAGTGAGAGCTAGTGAGGGGAAGACGGGGGGTTGAATTAGTGAGACTAGTGAGGAAAGAGGGGGGTTGAATAAGTGAGAGCTAATGAGGGAAGAGGGGGTTGAATTAGTGAGAGCTAGTGAGTGGAAGAGTGGGGGTTGAATTGGTGAGATTAGTGAGGGGAAGAGGGGGATGGAATTAGTGAGACTAGTGAGGGGAAGAGGGGGGTTGAATTAGTGAGACTAGTGAGGGGAAGAGGGGGGTTGAATTAGTGAGAGCTAGTGAGGGGAAGAGGGGGGGTTGAATTAGTGAGAGCTAGTGAGGGGAAGAGGGCGGGTTGAATTAGTGAGACTAGTGAGGGGAAGAGGGGGGTTGAATTAGTGAGACTAGTGAGGTGGAAGAGGGGGGTTGAATTAGTGAGAGCTAGTGAGGGGAAGAGGGCGGGTTGAATTAGTGAGACTAGTGAGGGGAAGAGGGGGGGTTGAATTAGTGAGAGCTAGTGAGGGGAAGAGGGCGGGTTGAATTAGTGAGACTAGTGAGGGGAAGAGGGGGGTTGAATTAGTGAGACTAGTGAGGTGGAAGAGGGGGGGGTTGAATTAGTGAGAGCTAGTGAGGGGAAGAGGGCGGGTTGAATTAGTGAGACTAGTGAGGGGAAGAGGGGGGGTTGAATTAGTGAGAGCTAGTGAGGGGAAGAGGGGGGTTGCAGGTCTGTGTCTGGCCTGCGCTGAAAGCATCTATATCATCTTTTAATACAGGACCAGTAAAAGCCCAGTGTACAACTTTTGTGAAAAGTTTTAAACTAAATGTACTTGAGTCTTTACTCAACAACTTTAGTATCACATGTGCCGTGCTCTAACAACTGAGCCACATCATCACAAACCACTTGAAGTTTCAATGTACTCAGTTACTGTATTGGTCATTGTTGTTCTTCAAGGTGATAGAAGTCAACAGCAGGGATCATCAACTCGATCCAGCTGTGGGCCCATTGTTTCCTGAGCGTCTGGTTGGGTGTAATGAATACTCAGAGAGGAAAAAGGTGTAGATTCACGTGCATACAATCACGTGTCTCTCTGATATACGTGGGAATACTTGTGAACCAAATTCATAAATAAACATCACTTGGAGCTGTTTCCTGTTGTTTTTACAGCCTTTTATGTAACAACAATAAAATACCTAGACGACCAACCTATGTACAATACATCCATTTATTTTTACATTAGGTGGTTTGTAAGGATGGTAAATCAACACTGCACAAAAAGGGATTGTTTTTAAGTTATTTGATTAAGAGAAATATTTCATTTAATGAGGTAGTTTTGTGTCTTAGCCCATAATTTTGCACCTTTTGATGTACATGTTTGACACAGGGTTCTGGTATAATGCAGAGGAGAGGTAGGGAAGTAGGAACAATGTAGAGGAAAAGGGGTAGAGACGCAGGAATAATGTAGAAGAGTAGAGGTAGGGAGGCAGGTGTAGTATAATGTAGAGGAGTAGAGTTAGGGAAGCAGGTATAATGTAGAGGAGTACATTACATTACATTACATTTAAGTCATTTAGCAGACGCTCTTATCCAGAGCGACTTACAAATTGGTGAATTCACCTTCTGACATCCAGTGGAACAGCCACTTTACAATAGTGCATCTAAGTCATTAAGGGGGGGGGGTGAGAAGGATTACTTATCCTATCCTAGGTATTCCTTGAAGAGGTGGGGTTTCAGGTGTCTCCGGAAGGTGGTGATTGACTCCGCTGTCCTGGCGTCGTGAGGGAGTTTGTTCCACCATTGGGGGGCCAGAGCAGCGAACAGTTTTGACTGGGCTGAGCGGGAACTGTACTTCCTCAGTGGTAGGGAGGCGAGCAGGCCAGAGGTGGATGAACGCAGTGCCCTTGCTTGGGTGTAGGGCCTGATCAGAGCCTGGAGGTACTGCGGTGCCGTTCCCCTCACAGCTCCGTAGGCAAGCACCATGGTCTTGTAGCGGATGCGAGCTTCAACTGGAAGCCAGTGGAGAGAGCGGAGGAGCGGGGTGACGTGAGAGAACTTGGGAAGGTTGAACACCAGACGGGCTGCGGCGTTCTGGATGAGTTGTAGGGGTTTAATGGCACAGGCAGGGAGCCCAGCCAACAGCGAGTTGCAGTAATCCAGACGGGAGATGACAAGTGCCTGGATTAGGACCTGCGCCGCTTCCTGTGTGAGGCAGGGTCGTACTCTGCGGATGTTGTAGAGCATGAACCTACAGGAACGGGCCACCGCCATGATGTTGGTTGAGAACGACAGGGTGTTGTCCAGGATCACGCCAAGGTTCTTAGCGCTCTGGGAGGAGGACACAATGGAGTTGTCAACCGTGATGGCGAGATCATGGAGCGGGCAGTCCTTCCCCGGGAGGAAGAGCAGCTCCGTCTTGCCGAGGTTCAGCTTGAGGTGGTGATCCGTCATCCACACTGATATGTCTGCCAGACATGCAGAGATGCGATTCGCCACCTGGTCATCAGAAGGGGGAAAGGAGAAGATTAATTGTGTGTCGTCTGCATAGCAATGATAGGAGAGACCATGTGAGGTTATGACAGAGCCAAGTGACTTGGTGTATAGCGAGAATAGGAGAGGGCCTAGAACAGAGCCCTGGGGGACACCAGTGGTGAGAGCGCGTGGCGAGGGAGACAGATTCTCGCCACGCCACCTGGTAGGAGCGACCTGTCAGGTAGGACGCAATCCAAGCGTGGGCCGCGCCGGAGATGCCCAACTCGGAGAGGGTGGAGAGGAGGATCTGATGGTTCACAGTATCGAAGGCAGCCGATAGGTCTAGAAGGATGAGAGCAGAGGAGAGAGAGTTAGCTTTAGCAGTGCGGAGTAGAGGGAGGGAAGCAGGTATAATGTATAGGAGTAGAGGTAGGGAAGCAGGTATAATGTAGAGGAGTAGAGGTAGGGAGGCAGGTGTAGTATAATGTAGAGGAGTAGAGTTAGGGAAGCAGGTATAATGTAGAGGAGTAGAGTTAGGGAAGCAGGTATAATGTAGAGGAGTAGAGGGAGGGAAGCAGGTATAATGTAGAGGAGTAGAGTTAGGGAAGCAGGAATAATGTAGAGGAAAAGAGACAGGGAAGCAGGTATAATGTAGAGGAGTAGAGGTAGGGAAGCAGGTATAATGTAGAGGAGTAGAGGTAGGGAAGCAGGTATAATGTAGAGGAGTAGAGGTAGGGAAGCAGGTATAATGTAGAGGAGTAGAGGTAGGGAGGCAGGTGTAGTATAATGTAGAGGAGTAGAGTTAGGGAAGCAGGTATAATGTAGAGGAGTAGAGGGAGGGAAGCAGGTATAATGTATAGGAGTAGAGGTAGGGAAGCAGGTATAATGTAGAGGAGTAGAGGTAGGGAGGCAGGTGTAGTATAATGTAGAGGAGTAGAGTTAGGGAAGCAGGTATAATGTAGAGGAGTAGAGGTAGGGAAGCAGGTATAATGTAGAGGAGTAGAGGGAGGGAAGCAGGTATAATGTATAGGAGTAGAGGTAGGGAAGCAGGTATAATGTATAGGAGTAGAGGTAGGGAAGCAGGTATAATGTAGAGGAGTAGAGGTAGGGAAGCAGGTATAATGTATAGGAAAAGAGGTAGGGAAGCTGGTATAATGTATAGGAGTAGAGGTAGGGAAGCAGGTATAATGTATAGGAGTAGAGGTAGGGAAGCAGGCATCATGTAGAGGAAAAATATATAGAAGTAGGGATAATATAGAGGGAAGGATATAGGAAAGCAGGCATTATGTAGAAGAAAATAGATAGGGAAGCAGGCATAATGTAGATATGAATATTTAGGGCAGTATGTGTAATGTAGTGGAGAGGTATGGAAGAGGCATAATTTAGAGGAGAATAGATAGTGAAGCAGGCCTAATGTTGAGGAGAAGAGGATGGAAGCATGCATTGTTAAGAGTATGTTTATAGGAAGCAGCATATGTAGGAGAAGAGGTAGGGAAGCAGGTAATGTAGAGGGAGTAGAGGTAGGAAGCAGGTATAATGTAGAGGAGTAGAGGTAGGGAAGCAGGTATAATGTATAGGAAAAGAGGTAGGGAAGCAGGTATAATGTATAGGAGTAGAGGTAGGGAAGCAGGTATAATGTAGAGGAGTAGAGGTAGGGAAGCAGGCATCATGTATAGGAGTAGAGGTAGGGAAGCAGGTATAATGTATAGGAAAAGAGATAGGGAAGCTGGTATAATGTAGAGGAGACGATATAGGGAAGCAGGCATCATGTAGAGGAGAAGAGGTAGGGAAGCAGGCATAATGTATAGGAAAAGAGGTAGGGAAGCAGGCATGATGTAACCTCTATTGACAGACTGTAAAGGGGAGATGGCCTATTGATAATTATATTCTGTTTATAACGGGGTACTGACTCATTCCCTGGCTGCTTTTAGCCAGAAATTACCAAATGAAGAGCTACAAAAAGAAACTACATGTTAATAGATTAACATTTTACATTTGTTATACTTTCAGGTCAAAATATTAAAATGCTTGGTTGTTCTCTGTCTCTGTGATTGAAGGAACTGGTGATTGGGTTTCCACATCATGCCTCCATCTCATCCCCAGGCCTATCCACTGTCATATTAACATGGCTCTGTCATTAAAGCAGACATTCTCCTGGTTTAGCGCTAAAATAAGATGCAGAATGAGACAATAAAGTGCATTTGTGTTCAGTAGGTGCATTATGAATAAATAATTGTAAGTGCCTGGGCTACATCTTCTGGATAATCACAAACTCACCCACTCACAGTGTATCTCCACATTATGGGGATGAATATGGAATCAGGACTTTATAATGCAGCTGATGGAAGGAGAAACATGCTGTCTGTCTGCAGCTCTATTTCTAGACAAAGGAACGAGAGGGAGACAGAGACTTTGTGTTCAGTCAGAGAGGCAAGGTTTAAAGTTGGACTGTACTGTAGATAGGAAGGTTTTAGATCTGTCCTGTCCTGTCCTGTACTGTCCTGTACTGTAGATAGGAAGGTTTTAGATCTGTCCTGTCATGTCCTGTACTGTAGATAGGAATGTTTTAGGTCGATCCTGTCCCATACTGTACTGTAGATAGGATTGTTTTAGGTCGATCCTGTCCCATACTGTACTGTAGATAGGAATGTTTTAGGTCTATCCTGTCCTGTCCCGTACTGTACTGTAGATAGGAATGTTTTAGGTCGATCCTGTCCCATACTGTACTGTAGATAGGATTGTTTTAGGTCTATCCTGTCCCATACTGTACTGTAGATAGGAATGTTTTAGGTCTATCCTGTCCCGTACTGTACTGTAGATAGGAATGTTTTAGGTCGATCCTGTCCCATACTGTACTGTAGATAGGATTGTTTTAGGTCGATCCTGTCCCATACTGTACTGTAGATAGGATTGTTTTAGGTCGATCCTGTCCCATACTGTACTGTAGATAGGATTGTTTTAGGTCGATCCTGTCCCATACTGTACTGTAGATAGGAATGTTTTAGGTCTATCCTGTTCCGTACTGTACTGTAGATAGGAATGTTTTAGGTCTATCCTGTCTTGTACTGTACTGTAGATAGGAATGTTTTAGGTCTATCCTGTCTTGTACTGTACTGTAGATAGGAATGTTTTAGGTCTATCCTGCCCTGTCCTGTACTGTCCTGTACTGTAGATAGGAATGTTTTAGTTCTGTCCTGTTCAGTCCTGTCCTGCCCTGGACATTCCTGTACTGTCCTGTACTGTAGATAGGATTGTTTTAGGTCTATCCTGTCTTGTACTGTACTGTAGATAGGATTGTTTTAGGTCTATCCTGTCTTGTGCTGTACTGTAGATAGGATTGTTTTAGGTCTATCCTGTCCCGTACTGTACTGTAGATAGGAATGTTTTAGGTCTATCCTGTCTTGTACTGTACTGTAGATAGGAATGTTTTAGGTTCTATCCTGTCTTGTACTGTACTGTAGATAGGATTGTTTTAGGTCTATCCTGTCTTGTACTGTACTGTAGATAGGATTGTTTTAGGTCTATCCTGTCTTGTACTGTAATGTAGATAGGAATGTTTTAGGTCTATCCTGTCCCGTACTGTACTGTAGATAGGAATGTTTTAGGTCTATCCTGTCCTGTCCCGGACTGTACTGTAGATAGGAATGATTTAGTTCTGTCCTGTCTTATTTTGTCCTTTACTGTACTGTACTATACTGTAGATAGGAAGGTCTATCCTGTCCGGTCTTGGAAGGTTTGGGGCTGGGGATTACAGGCCCTGCATGGCACCCAGCTGGTCTGTGTATGTGGCTCTACTGCATGGCTGCTCATGGCTGGGGTTAGTTTTGATACATGGTGGATTTTATCTAACAAAACGACACTACATGTTATAGCTGGGACCCTTTGGATGACAAATCAGAGGAAGATTTTCAAAAATTTAGTGAATATTTAATCGCTATTTGTGAATTTATGAAACCTGTGCCGGTGGATCAATATTTTGATATGGGGCGCCGTCCTTCACTGTAATGGCTACTGTAAATCTGTCAGTGCAGTTAGACTGACAAGAATTTAAGCTTTCAACCGATATATGACACTTGTATGTACCTAAATGTTTAATATCCATAATGTTTTGATTATTTATTTTAATTGCGCGTCCTCCAGTTTCACCGGAAGTTGTCCCGCTAACGGGATGCCGAGCCTTAATTTTAAGTTAATGGCTTGTAAGTCAGCATTTCACGGTAAGCTCTACAGCTGTGGTATTCGGCGCATGTGACAATTCTTATTTAATTTGATTCTATAGTAATGTATTTTATTGTATATATGAACATGAGGTTTAATGTGTTTATTGCATTTTGATGTGAATTGCGGTGCTATACAGGGCTCATCTGGAAAAGAGCTTGGTCTCAGCATTGACTCCCTGTCTAAATAAATAGACCATGGTCTCAGCATTGACTCCCTGTCTAAATAAAGAGACCTTGGTCTCAGCATTGACTCCCTGTCTAAATTGTAGCGCCCTGTCTAAATCTAAATCCACATTCATGGAAGAGACTCTCTCCATGCAGACACCATTGTAGATTGTGTTGTGGTTCTTGGTGGCCTTTTGTTTGTTTGCATTGGCACCTTTCAATACCCTGCATTATCACATTCATGCATGCAAAACACTCACTTACACTACTGATTATTGATTACACACACCATTGTATATTTTCCTTAGTTGCTTTAGTTAATAAATATATATTTTGTTACTCCTTATCTCCAAGTTGTCTCCCTTTGTTACGGGCTTTGAGCCGGTTCGTGACAAGTGGGGGCTCATCCGGGATCTGAACCCGGGACCTCTCGCACCCCAAGCGAGAATCATACCCCTAGACAAGTGTGACGACCCTCCCACTCTGTCTGCCGTATTCTGTCTTTGTTCTTGTTTCCTTATTAGGATGACGGTGGGCGGAGATGGGGAGGGTCGTCAGCTACATGGGAAACACCTGGGCCAGGTGTGTCCCAGGATAAATAGACCTCTTCCACATTCATGGAAGAGACTCTCTCCATGCAGACACCATTGTAGATTGTGTTGTGGTTCTTGGTGGCCTTTTGTTTGTTTGCATTGGCACCTTTCAATACCCTGCATTATCACATTCATGCATGCAAAACACTCACTTACACTACTGATTATTGATTACACACACCATTGTATATTTTCCTTAGTTGCTTTAGTTAATAAATATATATTTTGTTACTCCTTATCTCCACGTTGTCTCCCTTTGTTACGGGCTTTGAGCCGGTTCGTGACAAGTGGGGGCTCGTCCGGGATCTTTGAACTATTGGTTGGGAGACCGTGGAGATACGTGTTTGGTTTGCAGTGTTTGGTTTGCATATTGTGTTTGAGTTTGATAGGCCCAGTATTGGTTGCCTTTGTTGCTTGGTTTGTGTGCTGCGTTGGAGAGAGATAATGGTTAGTTTCCAGGCCATGCCTAGCCTGAACTCTTGTTCTGCTTTCTGTTGGGAAGTCAGTCTGAGGAGGTGAGTAAATCGGCTGTGTACCTCGGTAGGAGATGTGTAGGGTAGTGGAACTTGCTACCTGGAGCTATAGCCTTTTACCCCTGATAGGCTTAGCGATGTGTTTCATTTTTGGACATGTTTGGCATGGTTAAATGTTTATTATTTTTGTGTGGTGTCTGTGGACTGAGCAGTTGTCTCGGGGGCACATCCGTGGCTTGGTGGAATTTGCCAGCATGCTGGGGAGTTCTATTTCCTTGCCAGCGGGCTACAGTGCGTAAATACCCACCGCAAATCTGCACGAAGACTAGGGTTGAGTTATTGTAGGTTTGGGGAAGCTCCATATCTCATCTCTCTTCTGTGGTGCTCAGGGTGATTGTCATTTCTCTGGTTGTGGTCTGATGTGCTCAGCAGAGGGGTTGAGCAAGATTATTTACTTTACTTATGACTATGGTGTCTCATTTACACAAGTTCATTCGCTTTCCATCAGAGGACCTGTTAGAATTATGTACTAAAGAACAGCTGTTGAAGATGGCTGAACACTACAAGGTTAAATGATTGAAATTAGTAAAATTCTGTTTCGTTGGAAGTGACTATGAATCGTTGGAAGTGACTATGAATCGTTGGAAGTGACTATGAATCATTGGAAGTGACTATGAATCGTTGGGAGTTGTAAAAATTAAGGACCCTGATGTTGTTTTCGTTGGAGTTTGTAGCTGTTGTGGTGTTTTGTGCCATGTTACTGAATGGTTACGTGACTGACCAGTGGTTGGGGTTGTCGTCTATCTTTCCTGTCTGTTCCCTCCTGGTCTTGTTTTCTTTCCTCTTAAATATTGCTTCCTATGCGCAAAGGTTGCTGAGGTCTGGGGAGGAGGTTGGTTGGTGCAGGAGGTGTGAATACATAACCCCTCGTCAATTTGGGACGCAGAGGCTGTGTCAATTTGGGACGCAGAGGCTGTGTCAATTTGGGACGCAGAGGCTGTGTCAGATTTGAGACTGAGGCTGTGTCCCAGACTGGACGCAGAGGCTGTGTCAATTTGAGACATGAGAGCTGTGTCAATTTGGAGACATGAGAGCTGTCAATTTGGAGCGCATGAGGCTGTGTCAATTTGGGACGCAGAGGCTGTGTCAATTTAAGCATGAGGCTGTGTCTATTTGGGACGCAGAGGCTGTGTCTATTTGGGACGCAGAGGCTGTCTATTTGGGACGAGAGGCTGTGTCATTTGGGACGCAGAGGCTGGTATGTTCCGGGGTCCTTGTTGTTCCCGGTTTTATGGGGGAATGTGACCCTCCCACTCTGTCTGCCGTATTCTGTCTTTGTTCTTGTTTCCTTATTAGATGACGGTGGGCGGAGATGGGGAGGGTCGTCAGCTACATGGAACACCTGGGCCAGGTGTGTCCCAGGATAAATCGACCTCTTCCACATTCATGGAAGAGACTCTCCATGCAGACACCATTGTAGATTGTGTTGTGGTTCTTGGTGGCCTTTGTTTTGTTGCATTGGCACCTTTCAATACCCTGCATTATCACATTCATGCATGCAAAACACTCACTTACACTACTGATTATTGATTACACACACCATTGTATATTTTCCTTAGTTGCTTTTTAGTTAATAAATATATTTTGTTACTCCTTATCTCCACGTTGTCTCCCTTTGTTACGGGCTTTGAGCCGGTTCGTGACAAAATACATAGACCTTGGTCTCAGCATTGACTCTTGTCTAAATAAAGAGACCTTGGTCTCGGCATTGACTCCTGTCTAAATAAATAGACCTTGGTCTCAGCATTGTCCTGTCTAAATAAAGGGCCTTGGTCTCAGCATTGACTCTCTGTCTAAATAAAGAGACCTTGGTCTCAGCATTGACTCTCTGTCTAAATAAAGAGACCTTGGTCTCAGCATTGACTCCCTGTCTAAATAAAGAGACCTTGGTCTCAGCATTGACTCTCTGTCTAAATAAAGAGACCTTGGTCTCAGCATTGACTCTCTGTCTAAATAAAGAGACCTTGGTCTCAGCATTGACTCCCTGTCTAAATAAATAGACCTTGGTCTCAGCATTGACTCCCTGTCTAAATAAAGAGACCTTGGTCTCCGCGTGACTTTCTGCCTAAATAAATAGATCTTGGTCTCAGCATTGACTCCTGTTCAAATAAAGAGACCTTGGTCTCAGCATTGACTCTCTGTCTAAATAAAGAGACCTTGGTCTCAGCATTGACTCTCTGTCTAAATAAAGAGACCTTGGTCTCAGCATTGGACTCCTGTCTAAATAAAGAGACCTTGGTCTCAGCATTGACTCTCTGTCTAAATAAAGAGACCTTGGTCTCAGCATTGACTCTCTGTCTAAATAAAGAGACCTTGGCCTCAGCATTGACTCCCTGTCTAAATAAATACACCTTGGTCTCAGCATTGACTCTCTGTCTAAATAAATACACCTTGGTCTCAGCATTGACTCTCTGTCTAAATAAATACACCTTGGTCTCCAGCATTGACTCCCTGTCTAAATAAATACACCTTGGTCTCAGCATTGACTCTGTCTAAATAAATACACCTTGTCCCAGCATTGACTCTCTGTCTAAATAAATACACCTTGGTCTCAGCATTGACTCCCTGTCTAAATAACAGACCTTGGTCTCAGCATTGACTCCCTGTCTAAATAAATACACCTTGGTCTCAGCATTGACTCTCTGTCTAAATAAAGAGACCTTGGTCTCAGCATTGACTCTCTGTCTAAATAAATACACCTTGGTCTCAGCATTGACTCTCTGTCTAAATAAATACACCTTGGTCTCAGCATTGACTCCCTGTCTAAATAAAGAGACCTTGGTCTCAGCATTGACTCTCTGTCTAAATAAAGAGACCTTGGTCTCAGCATTGACTCTCTGTCTAAATAAAGAGACCTTGGCCTCAGCATTGACTCCTGTCTAAATAAATACACCTTGGTCTCAGCATTGACTCTCTGTCTAAATAAATACACCTTGGTCTCAGCATTGACTCTCTGTCTAAATAAATACACCTTGGTCTCAGCATTGACTCCCTGTCTAAATAAATACACCTTGGTCTCAGCATTGACTCTCTGTCTAAATAAATACACCTTGGTCTCAGCATTGACTCTCTGTCTAAATAAATACACCTTGGTCTCAGCATTGACTCCTGTCTAAATAAATAGACCTTGGTCTCAGCATTGACTCCTGTCTAAATAAATACACCTTGGTCTCAGCATTGACTCTCTGTCTAAATAAAGAGACCTTGGTCTCAGCATTGACTCTCTGTCTAAATAAATACACCTTGGTCTCAGCATTGACTCTCTGTCTAAATAAATACACCTTGGTCTCAGCATTGACTCCCTGTCTAAATAAATAGACCTTGGTCTCAGCATTGACTCTCTGTCTAAATAAAGAGACTCCAAACATTTGAACGGTAGAATATACATATACGCATACATACACACACACACACACACACACATATATATATATATTATGTGTGTGTATATATATATACAGTATATCACAAAAGTGAGTACACCCCTCACATTTTTGGAAATATTTGAGTATATCTTTTCATGTGACAACACTGAAGAAATGACACTTTGCTACAATGTAAAGTAGTGAGTGTACAGCTTGCATAGCAGTGTAAATTTGCTGTCCCCTCAAAATAACTCAACACAGAGCCATTAATGTCTAAACCGCTGGCAACAAAGTGAGTACACTTAAGTGAAAATGTCCAATTTGGGCCCAATTAGCCATTTTCCCTCCCCGTGTCATGTGACTCGGTTAGTGTTACAAGGTCTCAGGTGTGAATGGGGATCAGGTGTGTTAAATTTGGTGTCATCGCTCACACACTCCCTCATACTGACTGGTCACTGGAAGTTCAACATGGCACCTCATGGAGAGAGTAGCAAGTTTTAAGTTCCTTGGCATACACATTACAGACAAACTGAATTGGTCCACTCACACAGACAGCATCGTGAAGAAGGCGCAGCAGTGCCTCTTCAACCTGAAGAAATTCGGCTTGTCACCAAAAGCACTCACAAACTTCTACAGATGCACAATCGAGAGCATCCTGGCGGGCTGTATCACCGCCTGATACGGCAACTGCTCCGCCCACAACCGTAAGGCTCTCCAGAGGGTAGTGAGGTCTGCACAATGCATCACCGGGGGCAAACTACCTGCCCTCCAGGACACCTACACCACCCGATGTTACAGGAAGGCCATAAAGATCATCAATGACAACAACCACCCGAGCCACTGCCTGTTCACCCCGCTATCATCCAGAAGGCGAGGTCAGTACAGGTGCATCAAAGCTGGGACCGAGAGACTGAAAAACAGCTTCTATCTCAAGGCCATCAGACTGTTAAACAGCCACCACTAACATTGAGTGGCTGCTGCCTACACACTGACACTGACTCAACTCCAGCCACTTTAATAATGGGAATTGATGGGAAATGATGTAAATATATCACTAGCCACTTTAAACAATGCTACCTTATATAATGTTACTTACCCTACATTATTCATCTCATATGCATACGTATATACTGTACTCTATATCATCGACTGCATCCTTATGTAATACATGTATCACTAGCCACTTTAACTATGCCACTTTGTTTACATACTCATCTCACATGTATATACTGTACTCGATACCATCTACTGTATCTTGCCTATGCTGCTCTGTACCATCACTCATTCATATATCCTTATGTACATATTCTTTATCCCCTTACACTGTGTATAAAACAGTAGATTAGGAATTGTTAGTTAGATTACTTGTTGGTTATTACTGCATTGTCGGAACTAGAAGCACAAGCATTTCGCTACACTCGCATTAACATCTGCTAACCATGTGTATGTGACAAATAAAATTTGATTTGATTTCATGGCAAAGAACTCTCTGAGGATCTGAAAAAAATAATTTTTGCTCTACATAAAGATGGCCTGGGCTATAAGAAGATTGCCAAGACCCTGAAACTGAGCTGCAGCCATACAGCGATTTAACTGGACAGGTTCCACTCAGAACAGGCCTCGCCATGGTCGACCAAAGAAGTTGAGTGCACGTGCTCAGAGTCATACCCATTTACATTTACATTTAAGTCATTTGGCAGACGCTCTTATCCAGAGCGACTTACAAATTGGTGAATTCACCTTATGACATCCAGTGGAACAGCCACTTTACAATAGTGCATCTAAATCATTTAAGGGGGGGGTGAGAAGGATTACTTTATCCTATCCTAGGTATTCCTTAAAGAGGTGGGGTTTCAGGTGTCTCCGGAAGGTGGTGATTGACTCCGCTGTCCTGGCGTCGTGAGGGAGTTTGTTCCACCATTGGGGGACCAGAGCAGCGAACAGTTTTGACTGGGCTGAGCGGGAACTGTACTTCCTCAGTGGTAGGGAGGCGAGCAGGCCAGAGGTGGATGAACGCAGTGCCCTTGTTTGGGTGTAGGGCCTGATCAGAGCCTGGGGGTATTGCGGGTGCCGTTCCTCACAGCTCCGCAGGCAAGCACCATGGTCTTGTAGCGGATGCGCAGCTTCAACTGGAAGCCAGTGGAGAGAGCGGAGGAGCGGGGTGACGTGAGAGAACTTGGGAAGGTTGAACACCAGACGGGCTGCGGCGTCTGGATGAGTTGTAGGGGTTTAATGGCACAGGCAGGGAGCCCAGCCAACAGCGAGTTGCAGTAATCCAGACGGGAGATGACAAGTGCCTGGATTAGGACCTGTGCCGCTTCCTGTGTGAGGCAGGGTCGTACTCTGCGGATGTTGTAGCGCATGAACCTACAGGAACGGGCCACCGCCTTGATGTTAGTTGATCATACCCAGAGGTTGTCTTTGGGAAATAGACGTATGAGTGCTGCCAGCATTGCTGCAGAGGTTGAAGGGGTGGGGGGTCAGCCTGTCCGTGCTCAGACCATACGCCGTACACTGCATCAAATTGGTCTGCATGGCTGTCGTCCGAGAAGGAAGCCTCTTCTAAAGATGATGCACAAGAAAGCCCGCAAACAGTTTGCTGAAGACAAGCAAACTAAGGACATGGATTACTGGAACCATGTCCTGTGGTCTGATGAGACCAAGATAAACTAATTTGGTTCAGATGGTGTCCAGCATGTGTGGCGGCAACCAGGTGAGGAGTACAAAGACAAGTGTGTCTTGCCTACAGTCAAGCATGGTGGTGGGAGTGTCATGGTCTGGGGCTGCATGAGTGCTGCCGGCACTGGGGAACTACAGTTCATTGAGGGAACCATGAATGCCAACATGTACTGTGACAAACTGAAGCAGAGCATGATCCCATCCCTTCGGAGACTGGGCCGCAGGGCAGTATTCCAACATGATAACGACCCCAAACACACATCCAAGACCACCACTGCCTTGCTAAAGAAGTTGAGGGTAAAGGTGATGGACTGGCCAAGCATGTCTCCAGACCTAAACCCTGTTGAGCATCTGTGGGGCATCTTCAAACAGAAGGTGGAGGAGTGCAAGGTCTCTAACATCCACCAGCTCCGTGATGTCGTCATGGGAGGAGTGGAAGAGGACTCCAGTGGCAACCTGTGAAGCTCTGGTGAACTCCATGCCCAAGAGGGTTAAGGCAGTGCTGGAAAATGATGGTGGCCACACAAAATATTGACACTTTGGGCCCAATTTGGACATTTTCACTTAGGGTGTACTCACTTTTGTTGCCAGCGGTTTAGACATTAATGGCTGTGTGTGGAGTTATTTTGAGGGGACAGCAAATTTACACTGTTATACAAGCTCACTCACTACTTTTTACATTGTAGCAAAGTGTAATTTCTTCAGTGTTGTCACATGAAAAGATAAACTTAAATATTTACAAAAATGTGAGGGGTGTACTCACTTTTGTGATATACTGTATATATATTTGTATATTTGTGTGTATGGATATATATATATATATATACCCATATATACCCATATATATATATATATATACCCATATATACCCATATATATATATATATATACCCATATATATACCTATATATACCCATATATATATATATATACCCATATATATATATATACCCATATATATATATACCCATATATATATATATCCATATGTACAGTTGAGGTCGGAAGTTTACATAAACCTTAACCAAATACATTTAAACTCCGTTTTTCACAATTCCTGACATTCAAATCATCGTAAAAATATTCTGTTTTAGGTCAGTTAGGATCACCACTTTTTAAAAAAAAAGGTGAAATGTCACAATAATAGTAGAGAGAATGATTTATTTCAGCTTTAATTTATTTCATCACATTCCCAGTGGGTCAGAAGTTTACATACACTCAATTAGTATTTTGTAGCATTGCTTTTAAATTGTTTAACTTTGGGTCAAACGCTTCAGGTAGCTTTCCACAAGCTTCCCACAATAAGTTGGGTGAATTTTGGCCCATTCCTCCTAACAGAGCTGGTGTAACTGAGTCAGGTTTGCAGGCCTCCTTGCTCACACACACTTTTTCAGTTCTGCTCCACAAATGTTCTATGGGATAGAGGTCAGGGCTTTGTGATGGCCTCTCCAATACCTTGACTTTGTTATCCTTAAGTCATTTTGCTACAAATTTGGAAGTATCCACATAATTTCCATCCACATAATTTCCAGCCTCATGATGGCATCTATTTTGTTGAAGTGCACCAGTCCCTCCTGCAGCAAAGCACCCCCACACCATGATGCTGCACCCACGTGCTTCACGGTTGGGATGGTGTTCTTCGGCTTGCAAGCCTTCCCCTTTTTCCCTTCAGCAAGCCTCCACCTTTTTCCTCCAAACATAGTGATGGTCATTATTGCCAAACAGTTATATTTTCGGTTCATCAGACCAGAGGACATTTCTCCAAAAAGTACGATCTTTGTCCGCTTGTGCAGTTGCAAACCGTAATCTGGCTTTTTTATGGCGGTTTTGGAGCAGTGGCTTCTTCCTTGCTGAGCGGCCTTTCAGGGTTATGTTGACATAGGACTCTGCTTTACTGTGGATATAGATACTTTTGTACCTGTTTCCTCCAGCATCTTCAAAAGGTCCTTTGCTGTTGTTCTGGGACTGATTTGCACTTTTTGCACCAAAGTACGTTCATCTCCAGGAGACAGAACACGTCTCCTTCCTGAGCGGTATGAGGGCTGTGTGGTCCCATGGTGTTTATACTTGCGTACGATTGTTTGTACAGATAAACATGGTACCTTCAGGTGTTTGGAAATTGCTCCCAAGGATGAACCAGACTTGTGGATGTCTACAATTATTTTTCTGAGGTCTTGGCTGATTTCTTTTGGTTTTCCTATGATGTCAAGCAAAGAGGCACTGAGTTTGAATGTAGACCTTGAATACATCCACTGGTACAACTCTAATTGACTCAAATTATGTAAATTAGCCTATCAGAAGCTTCTAAAGCCATGACATCATTTTATGGAATTTTCCAAGCTGTTTAAAGGCACAGTCAACTTTGTGTATGCAAACTTCTGACCCACTGGAATTGTGATGCAGTGAAATATAAGTGAAATAATCTGTCTGTAAACAATTGTTAAAAAAATACTTTAGTCCTGCACAAAGTCCTCACCGACTGGCCACAACTATAGTCTGTTAACAAGAACTTTGTGGAGTGGTAGGAAAATGAGTTTTAATGACTCAAACCTAAGTGTATGTAAACTTCAGACTTCAACTGTACATACATATATATACACACACATCTTGTTTTAAAATATATTTTCCTTTATTACTTTCTAACCCTACCTCCCCTAATTGCAGTAAACTAGTGAACAACAACGCTTAGGCCTCTACTTCCATCTCATACATACTATATACATTTTATGGAAGCAGTCTATTTTACATGAGTTGTATTTTGTTTGTTTTTAATCCTTCCTCAACCTCTCCCATCTATTTCTGATGTCCATCTGGTTCTATTTTTGCCATATATTTTGAACCGTGCTATTTCACAAAGTTTTACAGACACAGTCTATTTAGCATTTGTTATCTTGTTATTAGTCCCACCCTTCAGCTTCATTCCACCCCTCCCATCTATCTCTTAATACCATCCAGTCCCTTCAGCTTCCTTCCACCCCTCCCATCTATCTCTTAACACCATCCAGTCCCTTCAGCTTCATTCCACCCCTCCCATCTATCTCTTAATACCATCCAGTCCCTTCAGCTTCCTTCCACCCCTCCCATCTATCTCTTAACACCATCCAGTCCCTTCAGCTTCATTCCACCCCTCCCATCTATCTCTTAATACCATCCAGTCCCTTCAGCTTCCTTCCACCCCTCCCATCTATCTCTTAATACCATCCAGTCCCTTCAGCTTCATTCCACCCCTCCCATCTATCTCTTAACACCATCCAGTCCCTTCAGCTTCATTCCACCCCTCCCATCTATCTCTTAACACCATCCAGTCCCTTCAGCTTCATTCCACCCCTCCCATCTATCTCTTAACACCATCCAGTCCCTTCAGCTTCATTCCACCCCTCCCATCTATCTCTTAATACCATCCAGTCCCTTCAGCTTCATTCAACCCCTCCCATCTATCTCTTAACACCATCCAGTCCCTTCAGCTTCATTCCACCCCTCCCATCTATCTCTTAACACCATCCAGTCCCTTCAGCTTCATTCCACCCCTCCCATCTATCTCTTAACACCATCCAGTCCCTTCAGCTTCATTCCACCCCTCCCATCTATCTCTTAACACCATCCAGTCCCTTCAGCTTCATTCCACCCCTCCCATCTATCTCTTAATACCATCCAGTCCCTTCAGCTTCATTCCACCCCTCCCATCTATCTCTTAATACCATCCATATTGGTTTTATATTTGCCATATATTCTTTCAACTGTGATGTTTCAGAAACAGCTGGGGTTCTGGGGTGGGACAAGGAGGGGACACTGCTGCCTGTGGGTCGGGGGTGAGACAGTGAGAGGACACTGCTGTCTGTGGGCCAGGGGTGGGACAGCGAGAGGACACTGCTGGGGGTCTGGGGTGGGACAAGGAGGAGACACTGCTGGGGGCCTGGAGTGAGACAGTGAGAGGACACTGCTGGGTGCCTGGAGTGGGACAGGGAGGGGACACTGCTGGGGGGTGGGTGATGACGGTGGGACAGGCGAAACAGGAGTAGGGACACAGACACACAACCTGATTGGCAGGCCTCATTGTTATGCAGCAGGACAAGATGTCCTCTCTTTTCTCTCTTCCCCCATCTCTCCCTCTCTCGTGTGTGTTAGGGAGCATTGCAATGACTCATTTCTTGACTGAGGAGGTTTTTTGTGATTATGTGTGATGGCCGGTTGACTGAGGAGGTTTATTGTGATTCTGTGTGACGATAGGTTGACTGAGGAGGTTTATTGTGATTCTGTGTGACGGTAGGTTGACTGAGGAGGTTTATTGTGATTATGTGTGATGGCCGGTTAACTGAGGAGGTTTATTGTGATTCTGTGTGACGGTAGGTTGTCTGAGGAGGTTTTTGTGATTCTGTGTGACGATAGGTTGACTGAGGAGGTTTATTGTGATTCTGTGTGATGGCCGGTTGACTGAGGAGGTGTATTGTGATTCTGTGTGACTGTAGGTTGACTGAGGAGGTTTATTGTGATTATGTGTGATGGCCGGTTGACTGAGGAGGTTTATTGTGATTCTGTGTGATGGCCGGTTGACTGAGGAGGTTTTTTGTGATTCTGTGTGACGATAGGTTGACTGAGGAGGTTTATTGTGATTCTGTGTGATGGCCGGTTGACTGAGGAGGTTTATTGTGATTCTGTGTGATGGCCGGTTGACTGAGGAGGTTTATTGTGATTATGTGTGAAGATAGGTTGACTGAGGAGGTTTATAGTGATTCTGTGTGATGGCCGGTTGTCTGAGGAGGTTTATTGTGATTCTGTGTGACGATAGGCTGACTGAGGAGGTTTATTGTGATTCTGTGTGACGATAGGTTGACTGAGGAGGTTTATTGTGATTCTGTGTGACGGTAGGTTGACTGAGGAGGTTTATTGTGATTCTGTGTGACGGTAGGTTGACTGAGGAGGTTTATTGTGATTATGTGTGATGGCCGGTTAACTGAGGAGGTTTATTGTGATTCTGTGTGACGGTAGGTTGTCTGAGGAGGTTTTTTGTGATTCTGTGTGACGATAGGTTGACTGAGGAGGTTTATTGTGATTCTGTGTGATGGCCGGTTGACTGAGGAGGTGTATTGTGATTCTGTGTGACTGTAGGTTGACTGAGGAGGTTTATTGTGATTATGTGTGATGGCCGGTTGACTGAGGAGGTTTATTGTGATTCTGTGTGATGGCCGGTTGACTGAAGAGGTTTTTTGTGATTCTGTGTGACGATAGGTTGACTGAGGAGGTTTATTGTGATTCTGTGTGATGGCCGGTTGACTGAGGAGGTGTATTGTGATTCTGTGTGACTGTAGGTTGACTGAGGAGGTTTATTGTGATTATGTGTGATGGCCGGTTGACTGAGGAGGTTTATTGTGATTCTGTGTGATGGCCGGTTGACTGAGGAGGTTTATTGTGATTCTGTGTGACGATAGGTTGACTGAGGAGGTTTATTGTGATTATGTGTGATGGCGGTTGACTGGGGAGGGTTTTTTGTGATTATGTGTGGCGATAGGCTGACTGAGGAGGTTTATTGTGATTCTGTGTGACGATAGGTTGACTGAGGAGTTTTATTGTGATTCTGTGTGATGGTAGGTTGACTGAGGAGGTTTATTGTGATTATGTGTGATGGCGGTTGACTGAGGAGGTTTATTGTGATTCTGTGTGACGATAGGTTGACTGAGGAGGTTTATTGTGATTATGTGTGATGGCCGGTTGACTGAGGAGGTTTATTGTGATTATGTGCGATGGCCGGTTGACTGAGGAGGTTTATTGTGATTCTGTGTGATGGCCGGTTGACTGGAGGAGGTTTATTGTGATTCTGTGTGACGGTAGGTTGACTGAGGAGGTTTATTGTGATTATGTGTGATGGCCGGTTAACTGAGGAGGTTTATTGTGATTCTGTGTGACGGTAGGTTGACTGAGGAGGTTTATTGTGATTATTTGTGATGGCCGGTTGACTGAGGAGGTATATTGTGATTCTGTGTGATGGCCGGTTGACTGAGGAGGTTTATTGTGATTCTGTGTGACGATAGGTTGACTGAGGAGGTTTATTGTGATTATGTGTGGCGATAGGCTGACTGAGGAGGTTTATTGTGATTCTGTGTGACGATAGGTTGACTGAGGAGGTTTATTGTGGTGTGTGATGGCCGGTTGACTGAGGATGTTTATTGTGATTCTGTGTGATGGCCGGTTGACTGAGGAGGTTTATTGTGATTATGTGTGATGGCCGGTTGACTGAGGAGGTTTATTGTGATTCTGTGTGATGGCCGGTTGACTGAGGAGGTTTATTGTGATTATGTGTGATGGCCGGTTGACTGAGGAGGTTTATTGTGATTCTGTGTGACGATAGGTTGACTGAGGAGGTTTATTGTGATTATGTGTGATGGCCGGTTGACTGAGGAGGTTTATTGTGATTCTGTGTGATGGCCGGTTGACTGAGGAGGTTTATTGTGATTCTGTGTGACGGTAGGTTGACTGAGGAGGTTTATTGTGATTCTGTGTGACGGTAGGTTGACTGAGAAGGCCACTCTTTAGTTCAGGGTTACTTTGAAAAAGAAAGAGGAATGAGGAGCTATATTATGTTATTATATCATACTATAGAGAAGTAGAAGCTGTCCCCCTCTCCTCTCATCCTTATTTTCCACCTGACTGACCACATTAAGTTGTTTCTCAGGAGTGCTGATATACACATTATCATGCATTATTCTGAAACATTACCTGCCTGGCTTTCTCACAGTAATAACCACCGCCAAGACTCTATTCTAAAGCAAAATAATATTCACACCACAGAGGGGAAAATACCTTGGTTTGACTTCATTATTCCTCTATAAATGTGCATATTGGGAGATGATTTTAGTGGGTTGTATTGTTCAGACTGTCTGTTCTTTAGATGTCAGAGAAAATTCTCAATGCAGGAGTGATCATGTCTATATGTGTTTTTCCTATGTATTCTCAGAATGTGTCATGGTGTGGTCTCAATCTGTCCATCTCAATGTAAAGACAGGGTGTTTACCATCTTATTGTCGAGACTCAATCTGTCCATCTCACAATGTAAAGACAGGGTGTTTACCAGACTATTGTCTAGACTCAATCTGTCCATCTCGCAATGTAAAAAGACAGGGTGTTTACCAGACTATTGTCTAGACTCAATCTGTCCATCTCTCAATGTAAAGACAGGGTGTTTACCAGACTATTGTCTAGACTCAATCTGTCCATCTCTCAATGTAAAGACAGGGTGTTTACCAGACAAGGGCAGGTAGTTTGCCCCCGTGATGTGTTGTGCAGACCTCACTACCCTCTGGAGAGCCTTACGGTTGTGGGCGGAGCAGTTGCCGTACCAGGCGGTGATACTTTCCACTGGGATTCTCTGCCTCCTAACCCTATTACAGGGGCTGAGTCCCTGGCTTACTGGGACTCTCTCATGACGTCCCTGGAAGGGGTGCGTCACCTGAGTGGGTTGATTCACTGATGTGGTCATCCTGTCTGGGTTGACGCCCCTTTGGGTTGTGCCATGGCGGAGATCTTTGCGGGCTATACTCAGCTTTGTCTCAGGATGGTAAGTTGGTGGTTGAAGATATCCCTCTGGTGGTGTGGGGGCTGTGCTTTGGCAAAGTGGGTGGGGTTATATACTTCCTGTTTGGCCCTGTCCGGGGGTGTCCTCGGATGGGGCCACAGTGTCTCCTAACCCCTCCTGTCTCAGCCTCCAGTATTTATGCTGCAGTAGTTTATGTGTCGGGGGCTGGGGTCAGTTTGTTATATCTGGAGTACTTCTCCTGTCCAATTCGGTGTCCTGTGTGAATCTAAGTGTGCGTTCTCTAATTCTCTCCTTCTCTCTCTCGGAGGACCTGAGCCCCTAGGACCATGCCCCAGGACTACCTGACATGATGACTCCTTGCTGTCCCCAGTCCACCTGGCCGTGCTGCTGCTCCAGTTTCAACTGTTCTGCCTTATTATTATTCGACCATGCTGGTCATTTATGAACATTTGAACATCTTGGCCATGTTCTGTTATAATCTCTACCCGGCACAGCCAGAAAAGGGACTGGCCACCCCACATAGCCTGGTACCTCTCTAGGTTTCTTCCTAGGTTTTGGCCTTTCTAGGGAGTTTTCCTATCCACCGTGCTTCTACACCTGCATTGCTTGCTGTTTGGGGTTTTAGGCTGGGTTTCTGTACAGCACTTTGAGATATCAGCTGATGTACGAAAGGCTATATAAATAAATTTGATTTGATACAGCCCGCCAGGATGCTCTCGATTGTGCATCTGTAGAAGTTTGTGAGTGCTTTTGGTGACAAGCAGATTTCTTCAGCCTCCTGAGGTTGAAGAGGAGCTACTGCGCCTTCTTCACGATACTGTCTGTGTGGGTGGACCAATTCAGTTTGTCTGTGATGTGTACGCTGAGGAACTTAAAACTTACTACCCTCTCCACTACTGTTCCATTGATGTGGATAGGGGTGTTCCCTCTGCTGTTTCCTGAAGTCCACAATCATCTCCTTAGTTTTGTTGATGTTGAGTGTGAGGTTATTTTCCTGACACCACACTCCGAGGGCCCTCACCTCCTCCCTGTAGGCCGCCTCGTTGTTGTTGGTAAACAAGCCTACCTCTGTTATGTGTCCGCAAACTTGATGATTGAGTTGGAGGCGTGCATGGCCATGCAGTCGTGGGTGAACAGGGAGTACAGGAGAGGGCTCCAGAGCGCACCCTTGTGGGGCCCCAGTGTTGAGGATCAGCGGTGGAGATGTTGTTGCCTACCCTCACCACCTGGGGGCGCCCCATCAGGAAGTCAGTCCCCAGTTGCAGGGCGGGGTCGAGACAGAGTCTCGAGCTTGATGACGAGCTTGGAGGGTACTATGGTGTTAAATGCCGAGCTGTAGTCGATGAACAGCATTCTCACATAGGTATTCCTCTTGTCCAGATGGGTTAGGGCAGTGTGCAGTGTGGTTGAGATTGCATCATCTGTGGACCTATTTGGGCGGTAAGCAAATTGGAGTGGGTCTAGGGTGTCAGGTAGGGTGGAGGTGATCTGGTCCTTGACTAGTCTCTCAAAGCACTTCATGATGACGGAAGTGAGTGCTACGGGGCGGTAGTCGTTTAGCTCAGTTACCTTAGCTTTCTTCGAACAGGAACAATGGTGGCCCTCTTGAAGCATGTGGGAACAGCAGACTGGGATAGGGATTGATTGAATATGTCCGTAAACACACCAGCCAGCTGGTCTGCGCATGCTCTGAGGGCGCGGCTGGGGATGCCGTCTGGGCCTGCAGCCTTGCGAGGGTTAACATGTTTAAATGTTTTACTCACCTCGGCTGCAGTGAAGGAGAGGCCGCATGTTTTGTTTGCAGGCCGTGTCAGTGGCACTGTATTGTCCTCAAAGTGGGCAAAAAAGTTATTTAGTCTGCCTGGGAGCAAGACATCCTGGTCCGTGACGGGGCTGGTTTTCTTTTTGTAATCCGTGATTGACTGTAGACCCTGCCACATACCTCGTGTCTGAGCCGAATGAATTGAGATTCTACTTTGTCTCTATACTAACACTTAGCTTCTTTGATTGCCTTGCGGAGGGAATAGCTACACTTTTTGTATTCGGTCATGTTTCCGGTCACCTTGCCCTGATTAAAAGCAGTGGTTTGCGCTTTCAGTTTCACGTGAATGCTGTCATCAATCCACGGTTTCTGGGTTGGGAATGTTTTACTCGTTGCTATGGGAATGACATCTTCAACGCACGTTCTAATGAACTCGCACACCGAATCAGCGTATTCGTCAATGTTGTTGTCTGACGCAATACGAAACATATCCCAGTCCACGTGATGGAAGCAGTCATGGAGTGTGGAATCAGATTGGTCGGACCAGCGTTGGACAGACCTCAGCGTGGGAGCTTCTTGTTTTAGTTTCTGTCTGTAGGCAAGGATCAACAAAATGGAGTCGTGGTCAGCTTTTCCGAAAGGAGGGCGGGGCATGGCCTTATATGCGTCGCAGAAGTTAGAATAGCAATGATCCAAGGTTTTGCCAGCCCTGGTTGCGCAATCGATATGCTGATACAATTTAGGGAGTCTAGTTTTCAGATTAGCCTTGTTAAAATCCCCAGCTACAATGAATGCAGCCTCATGATGTATGGATTCCAGTTTGCAAAGAGTCAAATAAAGTTCGTACAGAGCCATCGATGTGTCTGCTTGGGGGGAATATATACGGCTGTGATTATAATCTAAGAGAATTCCCTTGGTAGATAATGCGGTCGACATTTGATTGTGAGGAATTCTCAATCAGGTGAACAGAAGGACTTGAGTTCCTGTATGTTTTTGTGACAACACCACGTCTCGTTAGCCATAAGGCATGCGCCCCGCCCCTCTTCTTACCAGAAGATGTTTGTTTCTGTCGACGCGATGCGTGGAGAAACCAGCTGGCTGCACCGACTCCGATAGCGTCTCTCCGATGAGGCATGTTTCCGTGAAGCAAAGAGCGTTAGTCTCTGATGTCCCTCTGGAATGCTACCCTTGCTCGGATTTCATCAGCTTGTTGTCAAGAGACTGGACATTGGCGAGAAGTATACTAGGGAGTTGTGCACGATGTGCCCGTCTCCGGAGTCTGACCAGAAGACCAACCGTTTCCCTCTTTTACGAAGTCGTTTTTTTTTGGGTGCCGGCTGGGATCCATTCCGTTGTCCTGGGTGAAAGGCAGAACACAGGATCTGCTTCGCAAAAGTCATATTCTTGGTCGTACTGATGGTGAGTTGACGCTGCTCTTATATTCAGGAGTTCTTCTCGACTGTATGTAATGAAACCTAAGATGACCTGGGGTACTAATGTAAATAACAACGTAAAAAAAAACAAAAAACTGCATAATTTCCTAGGAATCACCGACGGCCATCTCTGTCGGCGCCTCTGTCTTCACTATTATTCTACTATGTTGAAAATATAAAACATTTAGAAAAACCCTTGAATGAGTAGGTGTGTCCAAACTTTTGACTGGTGCTGTATAGATAAATATATATATAATCAAATCAAATTGTATTGGTCACTGGTAAATAGTCCAGATAGTTTGCCCCCGGTGATGCGCTGTGCAGACCGCACCACCCTCTGGAGAGCCCTGCGGTTGCGGGGCAATGCAGTTGCCATACCAGGTGGTGATACAGCCGACAGGATGCTCTCAATTGTGCATCTGTAAAGGTTTGTCGGGGTTTTAGGTGACAAGCTGAAATTCTTCAGTCTCCTGAGGTTGAAGAGAGCTGATGGGCCTTCTTCACCACACTGGGTGGGTGGGTGGACCAGCTGTTGGGCCTTCTTCACCACACTGGGTGTGTTGTTGGACCAGCTGTTAGGCCTTCTTCACATTTACATTTACATTTAAGTCATTTGGCAGACGCTCTTATCCAGAGCGACTTACAAATTGGTGAATTCACCTTATGACATCCAGTGGAACAGCCACTTTACAATAGTGCATCTAAATCATTTAAGGGGGGGTGAGAAGGATTACTTTATCCTATCCTAGGTATTCCTTAAAGAGGTGGGGTTTCAGGTGTCTCCGGAAGGTGGTGATTGACTCCGCTGTCCTGGCGTCGTGAGGGAGTTTGTTCCACCATTGGGGTGGCCAGAGCAGCGAACAGTTTTGACTGGGCTGAGCGGGAACTGTACTTCCTCAGTGGTAGGGAGGCGAGCAGGCCAGAGGTGGATGAACGCAGTGCCCTTGTTTGGGTGTAGGGCCTGATCAGAGCCTGGAGGTACTGCGGTGCCGTTCCCCTCACAGCTCCGTAGGCAAGCACCATGGTCTTGTAGCGGATGCGAGCTTCAACTGGAAGCCAGTGGAGAGAACGGAGGAGCGGGGTGACGTGAGAGAACTTGGGAAGGTTGAACACCAGACGGGCTGCGGCGTTCTGGATGAGTTGTAGGGGTTTAATGGCACAGGCAGGGAGCCCAGCCAACAGCGAGTTGCAGTAATCCAGACGGGAGATGACAAGTGCCTGGATTAGGACCTGCGCCGCTTCCTGTGTGAGGCAGGGTTGTACTCTGCGGATGTTGTAGAGCATGAACCTACAGGAACGGGCCACCGCCATGATGTTGGTTGAGAACGACAGGGTGTTGTCCAGGATCACGCCAAGGTTCTTAGCGCTCTGGGAGGAGGACACAATGGAGTTGTCAACCGTGATGGCGAGATCATGGAACGGGCAGTCCTTCCCCGGGAGGAAGAGCAGCTCCGTCTTGCCGAGGTTCAGCTTGAGGTGGTGATCCGTCATCCACACTGATATGTCTGCCAGACATGCAGAGATGCGAGTCGGCCACCTGGTCATCAGAAGGGGGAAAGGAGAAGATTAATTGTGTGTCGTCTGCATAGCAATGATAGGAGAGACCATGTGAGGTTATGACAGAGCCAAGTGACTTGGTGTATAGCGAGAATAGGAGAGGGCCTAGAACAGAGCCCTGGGGGACACCAGTGGTGAGAGCGCGTGGTCAGGAGACAGATTCTCGCCACGCCACCTGGTAGGAGCGACCTGTCAGGTAGGACGCAATCCAAGCGTGGGCCGCGCCGGAGATGCCCAACTCGGAGAGGGTGGAGAGGAGGATCTGATGGTTCACAGTATCGAAGGCAGCCGATAGGTCTAGAAGGATGAGAGCAGAGGAGAGAGAGTTAGCTTTAGCAGTGCGGAGCGCCTCCGTGATACAGAGAAGAGCAGTCTCAGTTGAATGACTAGTCTTGAAACCTGACTGATTTGGATCAAGAAGGTCATTCTGAGAGAGATAGCGGGAGAGCTGGCCAAGGACGGCACGTTCAAGAGTTTTGGAGAGAAAAGAAAGAAGGGATACTGGTCTGTAGTTGTTGACATCGGAAACGATGGATCGGATGTCGTCGACCTTCTTTTCAAAATGGTTGACGAAGTCATCTGCAGAGAGGGAGGAGGGGGGGAGGGGAGGAGGATTCAGGAGGGAGGAGAAGGTGGCAAAGAGCTTCCTAGGGTTAGAGGCAGATGCTTGGAATTTAGAGTGGAAGAAAGTGGCTTTAGCAGCAGAGACAGAGGAGGAAAATGTAGAGAGGAGGGAGTGAAAGGATGCCAGGTCCGCAGGAGAGGCGAGTTTTCCTCCATTTCCGCTCGGCTGCCCGGAGCTCTGTTCTGTGAGCTCGCAATGAGTCATCGAGCCACGGAGCGGGAGGGGAGGACCGAGCCGGCCTGGAGGATAGGGGACATAGAGAGTCAAAGGATGCAGAAAGGGAAGAGAGGAGGGTTGAGGAGGCAGAATCAGGAGATAGGTTGGAGAAGGTATGAGCAGAGGGAAGAGATGATAGGATGGAAGAGGAGAGAGTAGCGGGGGAGAGAGAGCGAAGGTTGGGACGGCGCGATACCATCCGAGTAGGGGCAGTGTGGGAAGTGTTGGATGAGAGCGAGAGGGAAAAGGATACAAGGTAGTGGTCGGAGACTTGGAGGGAGTTGCAATGAGGTTAGTGGAAGAACAGCATCTAGTAAAGATGAGGTCGAGCGTATTGCCTGCCTTGTGAGTAGGGGGGAAGGTGAGAGGGTGAGGTCAAAAGAGGAGAGGAGTGGAAAGAAGGAGGCAGAGAGGAATGAGTCAAAGGTAGACGTGGGGAGGTTAAAGTCGCCCAGGACTGTGAGAGGTGAGCCGTCCTCAGGAAAGAGAGCTTATCAAGGCATCAAGCTCATTGATGAACTCTCCGAGGGAACCTGGAGGGCGATAAATGATAAGGATGTTAAGCTTGAAAGGGCTGGTAACTGTGACAGCATGGAATTCAAAGGAGGCGATAGACAGATGGGTAAGGGGAGAAAGAGAGAATGACCACTTGGGAGAGATGAGGATCCCGGTGCCACCACCCCGCTGACCAGAAGCTCTCGGGGTGTGCGAGAACACGTGGGCGGACGAAGAGAGAGCAGTAGGAGTAGCAGTGTTATCTGTGGTGATCCATGTTTCCGTCAGTGCCAAGAAGTCGAGGGACTGGAGGGAGGCATAGGCTGAGATGAACTCTGCCTTGTTGGCCGCAGATCGGCAGTTCCAGAGGCTACCGGAGACCTGGAACTCCACGTGGGTCGTGCGCGCTGGGACCACCAGATTAGGGTGGCCGCGGCCACGCGGTGTGGAGCGTTTGTATGGTCTGTGCAGAGAGGAGAGAACAGGGATAGATAGACACATAGTTGACAGGCTACAGAAGAGGCTACGCTAATGCAAAGGAGATTGGAATGACAAGTGGACTACACGTCTCGAATGTTCAGAAAGTTAAGCTTACGTAGCAAGAATCTTATTGACTAAAATGATTGAAATGATACAGTACTGCTGGAGTAGGCTAGCTGGCAGTGGCTGCGATGTTGACACTACACTAATCAAGTCGTTCCGTCGAGTGTAATAGTTTCTACAGTGCTGCTATTTGGGGCTAGCTAGCTAGCTAGCAGTGTTGATTGCGTTACGTTACGTTAAAAGAACGACAATAGCTGGCTAGCTAACCTAGAAACTCACTCTAGACTACACAATTGTCTTAGATACAAAGACGGCTATGTAGCTAGCTAGCTACGATCAAACAAATCAAACAGTTGTACTGTAATAGTTTCTACAGTGCTGCTATTCGGGGGCTAGCTGGCTAGCTAGCAGTGTTGATTGCGTTACGTTACGTTAAAAGAATGACAATAGCTGGCTAGCTAACCTAGAAAATCGCTCTAGACTACACAATTGTCTTAGACGTTAGCTAGTTGCTTAGCTAGTGCCGCTGCTAGCTGCTGGGCAGATAGCAGTGTAGATTACGTTAGGACGACGAAATACGATAATTACGCAATTATCTTTGATACAAAGACGGCTATGTAGCTAGCTAAGAAGAAATTGCTAAGATTAGACAAATCAAACCGTTGTACTATAATGAAATGTAATGAAAATGTAATGAAAGGTTATACTACCTGCGGACCGAAGTGTAGATGCGACCGCTCGCTCCAACTCCGGAACCGGACTCAAAAGAAGCTCGTCAAAGGTAAGGCATGATTATATTATATTTTATTTCTGCGTTTTGTGTGGTGCCTGCAGGGTTGAAATATGCTACGCTCTCTTTGTTTACTGTTTTGCTATCATCAGATAATAGCTTCTTATGCTTTTGACGAAAAGCCTTTTTGAAATCTAACATATTGGCTGGATTCACAACAAGTGTAGCTTTAATTTGGTATCTTCCATGTGTGATTTAATGAGAGTTTTTATAGTATTTTATTTGAATTTGGCGCTCTGAATTTTTTGGGGGGCCAAGTGAGCACTGTGTGATCATCAAATCAAATGAAAATCAAATTTATTTATATAGCCCTTCGTACATCAGTTGCTATCTCAAAGTGCTGTACAGAAACTCAGCCTAAAACCCCAAACAGCAAGCAATGCAGGTGTAGAAGCACGGTGACTAGGAAAAACTCCCTAGAAAGGCCAGAACCTAGGAAGCAACCTAGAGAGGAACCAGACTACGAGGGTGGCCAGTCCTCTTCTGGCTGTGCCGGGTGGAGATTATAACAGAACATGGCCAAGATGTTAACATTTTCATAAATTACCAGCATGGTCAAATAATAGGTCTGGGACAGGTAGCACATCAAGTGAATAGGTCAGGGTTCCATAGCTGCAGGCAGAACAGTTGAAACTGGAGCAGCAGCACGGCCAGTTGGACTGGGGACAGCAAGGAGTCATCATGTCAGGTAGTCCTGAGGTATGGTTCTAGGGTTCAGATCCTCCGAGAGAGAGAAAGAAACAGAGAATTAGAGAGAGCATACTTAAATTCACACAGGACACCAAATAAGACAGGAGAAGTACTCCAGATATAACAAACTGACCCTAGCCCCTCGATACATGAAAAACTGCAGCATAAATACTGGAGGCTGAGACAGAAGTATCTGATGATACCCCCGGACAGGACCAAACAGGAAGGATATAACCCCACCCACCCACTTTGCCAAAGCACAGCCCCCACACCACTACAGTGATATCTTCAACCACCAATTTACCATCCTGAGACAAGGCCGAGCATAGCTCACAAAGATCTCCGCCCCGGCACAACCCAAGGGGGGGCGCCAACCCAGACAGGAAGATCACATCAATGAATCAACCCACTCAAGTGATGCACCCCTCCTAGGGCTGGCATGAAAGAGCACCAGTAAGCCAGTGACTCAACCCCAGTAATAGGGTTAGAGGCAGAGAATCCCAGTGGAAAGAGGGGAACCGGCCAGGCAGAGACAGCAAGGGTGGTTCGTTGCTCCAGAGCGTTTCCGTTCACCTTCACACTCCTGGGCCAGACTACACTCAATCATATGACCCACTGAAGACATGAGTCTTCAGAAGACATGAGTCTTCAGTAAAGAGTATT
>NW_027010195.1:0-34440 GCF_036934945.1 Oncorhynchus masou masou
AGAACAGATACACACAGTAGGCTATATACACACACTCACAGAGAACGAATACACACAGTGAGCTATATAGACACTTACATAAGCAAGAAGGAACAGTGTCTGGAGAGGGAGGAGAGGAGGCAGAGAGAGGGACAGTGTCTGCAGAGAGGGAGGAGTGTCAGAGAGAGGGAACATGTGTCTGGAGAGGGAGGAGAGGAGGCAGAGAGAGTTAATGTGTCCTGGAGAGGGTGGGAGAGGCAGAGAGAGGGACAGTGTCTGGAGAGGGAGGAGGATGCAGGGAGAGGAACAGTGTCTGGAGAGGGAGGAGAGGAGGCAGAGAGGGACAGTGTCTGGAGAGGGAGGAGAGGAGGCAGAGAGAGAGGGACAGTGTCTGGAGAGGGAGGAGAGGAGTGTCTGGAGAGGGGAGGAGAGGAGGCAGAGAGGGAGTGTCTGGAGAGGAGGAGGCAGAGATGGACAGTGTCTGGAGAGGGAGGAGAGGAGGCAGAGAGATGAACAGTGTCTGGAGAGGAGGAGAGGAGGCAGAGAGATGAACAGTGTCTGGAGAGGGAGGAGAGGAGGCAGAGAGATGAACAGTGTCTGGAGAGGGAGGAGAGGAGGCAGAGAGAGGGACAGTGTCTGGAGAGGAGGCAGAGAGGGACAGTGTCTGGAGAGGGAGGAGAGGAGGCAGAGAGGGACAGTGTCTGGAGAGAGGGAGGAGAGGAGGCAGAGAGGGACAGTGTCTGGAGAGGGAGGAGAGGAGGCAGAGAGGGACAGTGTCTGGAGAGGGAGGAGAGGAGGCAGAGAGAGGGACAGTGTCTGGAGAGGGAGGAGAGGAGGCAGAGAGAGGGACAGTGGTTATAAGGTAGTGTTGGTAACAAGTTAGACTAGTTAGACTAGATGTTCTGGTGTAAGGGTGGGGGTTTCTTTACCCTCAGAGTCATTAATTCATCTTTCCAGCCACAACAGAGGAGGAGAGGGGGGGTGAGGGGGGTACAATCACTCCTTTGTGTGTGTGGGGGGGCAGCGGAGGAAAGGAGAGGAAGAGGGGGCAGTGGTTACAGAGACAGAATAGAGGGAGAGAGAGACAAACTCACATTAAGAGTTTCTGTCCTGAATATGATGTACTGATATCGTCAACATGTGATAGGAGGAGGGAGGGGGGAGGGGAGTAGTAGAGAGAGAGAGAGAGAGAGAAACTCACTTTAAGTTCACCAAGAGGAACACTTGTGCAACACGATGATGATCACATAACATATGACTGACTGATCTCTCTCTCTCTGTCTCTCTTTCTCTCTCTACCAACTCTTCCTCCTCTATTTAGTCTCCTCTCTGTCTGTGTCTGTCTGTCTGTCTGTCTGTCTGTCTGTCTGTCTCTGTCTGTCTACCAACTCTTCTTCCTCTATTTAGTCTCTCTCTGTCTCTCTCTCTGTCTCCTCTTCCTCCTCTCTGTAGTCTCTCTGTCTCTCTCTCTACCAACTCTTCCTCCTCTATTTAGTCTCTCTGTCTGTCTCTCTCTCTCTCTGTCTCCTCTTCCTCCTCTATTTAGTCTCTCTGTCTCTCTCTCTCTGTCTCTGTCTTTCTACCAACTCTTACTCCTCTATTTAGTGTCTGTCTATCTCTGATGTAACAGAATCAGAAGGAAGGGGCTGAAGAAGAAGAATTGGAGACCAGCAGGATGTTAGACGAGTTCTCAGTCCTATGATTGGTCTCCTGCTGTGATAATGTCATCCACAATGTCATCATATCAGTGATGTCATTAAGAGTCTTCCTTGTCCTGAGACTGCAGTTCTCATAATCCACTACGATCCCCAGGGTCACCGGGTCAGGCCTCTTTGACCTCTCAGGGTTCCAAAGATAATGACCCTGTATTGACCTATTGACTATTCCATAGGTCAGAGTCCAGAGTTCAGGAGGACTGTCTGTCTGCTTCTCAGTGCAGTGGTTACTCAGGTCATAGAAATATACATTCTAGAACAGATCAATTCTAGAACAGATCAATTCTAGAACGGATCAATTCTAGAACGGATATAGTTCTAAAAATCCACAAGAACTGTCAAAATGGCGGCAAATTCCATCTAGTTGATGTAAAATGGCCGACAGCATGAAACAACTGCAGAACTTCCAGAGCAGGTGACTCTAACATCCAGTCCATCAAGGGAGAAGACCAAAATGGCAGCCGGTCTGGTCCATCCACCATGGACCGCTGTTCAGAAGGGGAAATCCTCCCTTCTAGTGGTTCTATAATCTACAAACACAGGGGAGGGAGGGGGGGCTCTATATAATACCTGTATAATGTGTGTATATATAATGTTAGTGTGTGTGTGTATGTGTATGTGTATAACGTGTGTGTCTAGAATCTATGTGTGTGTGTATGATGTGTGTGTGTATATAATGTGTGTCTGTGTGTATTTAATGTGTGTGTCTGTGTGTGTGTGTATAATGTGTGTGTGTATTTAATGTGTGTGTGTATTTAATGTGTGTGTGTGTATATAATGTGTGTGTGTATTTAATAATGTGTGTGTGTGTGTGTGTATATAATGTGTGTGTGTATTTAATGTGTGTGTGTGTATAATGTGTGAGTGTGTGTATTTAATGTGTGTGTGTGTATATAAATGTGTGTGTGTGTGTGTGTATATAAATTTAATGTGTGTGTGTATATAATGTGTGTGTGTGTAATGTGTGTGTGTGTATAATGTGTGTGTGTGTATAATGTAATGTGTGTGTATATAATGTGTGTGTGTATTTAATGTGTGTGTGTATATAATGTGTGTGTGTATATAATGTGTGTGTGTGTATATAATGTGTGTGTGTGTGTATATGTGTGTGTGTGTATATAATGTGTGTGTGTGTGTGTGTGTGTGTGTGTGTGTGTATATAATGTGTGTGTGTGTGTGTGTGTATATAATGTGTGTGTGTGTGTATATAATGTGTGTGTGTATATATAATGTGTGTGTGTGTGTGTATATAATGTGTGTGTATATAATGTGTGTGTGTGTATATAATGTGTGTGTGTATATATAATGTGTGTGTGTGTGTGTATATAATATGTGTGTGTATATAATGTGTGTGTATTTAATGTGTGTGTGTATTTAATGTGTGTATTTAATGTGTGTGTGTGTATATAATGTGTGTGTATATATAATGTGTGTGTGTGTCACTGCAGCATGATGTCTTTGAGGTTCTCTTGCAGTATGGTGTCTTTAACAGCGTGGAACACAAAGCGGATGTTCTCCGTGTCGACCGTCGTGGTAAAGTGATGAAACAGAGGTTTCCCACGGTTACGCCGCTTACGACTGAACGATTGCACCAGGAACGCCTGCAGAGAGAGAGAGAGAGACAGAGAAGAGGTTTGAGAGTTTGTGTGTACCTGGTCAGGTGTTTGTGTGTTTACCTGGTCAGGGTGGGATTGTGTACCTGGTCAGGTGTGATTGTGTACCTGGTCCGGTTTGATTGTGTACCTGGTCAGGTGTGATTGTGTACCTGGTCAGGTGTGATTGTGTACCTGGTCAGGTGTGATTGTGTACCTGGTCAGGTGTGATTGTGTACCTGGTCAGGTGTGATTGTGTACCTGGTCAGGTGTGATTGTGTACCTGGTCAGGTGTGATTGTGTACCTGGTCAGGTGTGATTGTGTACCTGGTCAGGTGTGATTGTGTACCTGGTCAGGTGTGTACTGATCAGGTGTGATTGTGTGTACCTGGTCAGGTGTGTGTACCTGGTCAGGTGTGTGTTACATGTAGGTCCAGTGTGTTTGATCCTACCTGTAGGTCCTGTGTGTTAGATCCACCTGTAGGTCCTGTGTGTTTGATCCTACCTGTAGGTCCTGTGTGTTAGATCCTACCTGTAGGTCCTGTGTGTTAGATCCCACCTGTAGGTCCTGTGTGTTAGATCCTACCTGTAGATCCAGTGTGTTGTTACCTGTCGGTCCTGTGTGTTAGATCCACCTGTAGATCCAGTGTGTTAGATCCTACCTCGGTCCTGTGTGTTAGATCCTACCTGTAGATCCTGTGTGTTAGATCCTACCTGTAGGTCCTGTGTGTTAGATCCTACCTGTCCTGTGTTAGATCCTACCTGTAGGTCCTGTGTGTTAGATCCTACCTGTGTGTCCTGTGTGCTAGATCCTACCTGTTGGTCCACCTGTGTGTCCTGTGTGTTCGATCCTACCTGTTGGTCCTGTGTGTTAGATCCTACCTGTACATCCTCCAGCCTGCGAGGGTCTCCCCTGTATTCTGGGAAGTGTTTAGTGATGTCAGACTGGCCTAGCTTCTCCACCAGCAGGTCAGTCTTGTTGAGGAAGAGGATGATGGACACGTTGAGGAAGAGCTTGTTGTTCACGATCGTCTCAAAGATGTTCATGCTCTCTACCAGCCGATTGGTCCTCCGGTCCTCCATCAGAACCTATGGGAAAGGAGGTGAGAAATGTCTCCCTTCCTGTTGACTCACGTCAAACTGAAGATGTGATTTCACCCCAAAACCTCCCAGCTACATCAACACCTCATATACTCAGGTCTGTTGGGTGGGTGTACCTGCTCGTCTGTCTGTCTGTCTGTCTGTCTGTCTGTCTGTCTGTCTGTCTGTCTGTCTGTCTGTCTGTCTGTCTGTCTGTCGGTCGCCTACCTGGTCGTACTCGGATGATGACACCATGAACAGTATAGATGTGATTCCGTCAAGCACTGAAACCATTTCTGTCTCTGTGACCTCTGACCCCCCACATCAACCATCTTAAACGGAATCTTCTTTTATGATAAAGTCGTGTTCTACGATTCCTTTACGCTCATGCAAACAGAATGTCCTGCCGACAGGATATAGTTCTGGAGAGAGGAGGAGAGAGGGATGGAAGGATGCAGGGAGAGGAGGAGAGAGGAGAGAGGGGAGGAGGATGAGAGGAGAGAGGAGGAGTAGAGGGAGGAAGGATCAGGGATGGGAGGAGGGAGAGGAGGAGAGGAGGGATAGAAGGATGCAGGAGAGAGGGGAGGAGAGGGATGGAAGGATGCCCTTAGAGAGGAGGAGAGAGGGAGGGATGCAGGAGAGGAGGAGGAGTAGAGAGAGGGGAGGAGGGGTCCTCTAAGGATGGAGGAGAGAGGAGGAGAGAGGGATGGAAGGATGCAGGAGAGAGAGGAGAGAGGAGAGAGGGATAGAAGGATGAGGAGAGAGAGGAGAGGAGGAGAGAGGATGGAGGAGGAGGAGAGGGGCTGGGGATGGAGGAGAGAGAGGAGGAGAGGGATAGAAGGATGGAGGAGAGAGAGGAGCGGGATGGAAGGATGGAGGAGAGAGGAGGAGAGAGGGATGGAGGAGAGGAGGAGAGGGATGGAGGAGAAAGGGATGGAAGGATGGAGGAGAGAGGGAGGAGGCAGAGGAGGAGAGGGATGAAAGGATGGATGAGAGAGGGATGGAGGAGAGAGGATGGATGAGGGAGGGAGAGAGGGATGAAAGGATGGATGAGAGAGGGATGGATGAGAGAGGAGGAGAGGGATGAAAGGATGGAGGAGAGAGGGATGGATGAGAGAGGGGGAGAGGGATGAAAGGATGGAGGAGAGGGATGAAAGGATGGAGGAGGGAGGATGGAGGAGAGGGATGGATGAGAGAGGAGGAGAGAGGGGAGGAGGAGGAGAGGGATGAAAGGATGATGAGGATGGATGAGAGGGAGGAGGAGAGGAGGAGAGAGGGATGAAAGGATGGATGAGAGAGGAGCAGAGGAAGAGGAGGAGAAGGGCTCCCCCTCATTAAAGGATGGAGGAGAGAGGGATGAAAGGATGGATGAACAAGGGATCAAAAGGATGGAGGAGGAGGGATGTAAAGGATGGATGGAGAGGGGGAGGAGGAGAGGGATTAAAGGTTAAACGAAAGGATGGATGACGAGAGGGATGGATCCAGGTTATCCAGGATGGATCAGAGAGTGAGCAGGAAGAGAGAAGGATGGATGGAGAGAGGATGAAAAGGAGGATGAAAGAGCAGAAGGAAGGAACAGTAATATTAACCACATGCTCTGATTGTTTTGGTTTGTCATTCATGTAAAGTATTCATGTACGAGTATTCCATGTACAGTATTCATGTACAGTATTCATGTACAGTATTCATGTACAGTATTCATGTACAGTATTCATGTACAACAAACAGTATTCAACAATACAGTACATGTAGGGATTACAGTATTTAGTCAGGACAGTATTCATGGACAGTATTTATGTAGGAGTAAGAATGTACAGTATTTATGTACAACAACAGTATTCAACAATAATGTAATTACATAGTCAGTAATACTATCAGATGGGGGGTGTGGCCAGAGGTTCTGACATTAAAGGTTAAACGTAAAGAAGCTCCGCCCACTCACCGGCTGGCCAATCCGGTCCAGGTTATCCAGGAAGTATTTCACCGACTCACTCTGTGAACAGGAAGAGACAACAGTTGTTTTGACTTAATTAAATGTTTTATTCAGTTGTTTCCATTGGACACAACAGGCTGAAAGCACAGCTCCAGCACAAGTTTTTGAAAGTATTTGCTGTATAATTCAACCACACACACAACAAACACTCTTCCCACTGGGCAAAGACGTCAATTCAACGACTATTCCACGTTGGTTCAATGTAATTTCATTGAAATGACGTGAAAACGACTTATTGATTCAACCAGTGTGTGCCCAGTGGGAAACGACGTTGACACCGAGGCCTCTAGAATGCTCTACAATGTTCACACAAACACAACTGATCATTAAACTCAACCCTGACACAGACAGAGAGGAGGGAGGGACAGAATGAGAGAAAGAGAGAGAGAGAGAGAGAGAGGGGGAGAGAAAGGGAGTAAGAAAGAGAGCAATGTTTTCTGATAAAAGTGTGTTGACCCTGTGTTCTGCCTCTAAGAGGGGAACAACACTAAACAGACCCAGGATCAGCTTCTGAACGCGTTCCAGGGGCTCTATGAAGCAATCTCCCAATGCCTCTGACGGAACAACACTAAAACAGACCCAGGATCAGCTTATTGATGCGTTCCAGGGCTCTATGAAGCAATCTCCCAATGCCTCTGAAGGGAACAACACTAAAACAGACCCAGGATCAGTTTATTAATGCGTTCCAGGGGCTCTATGAAGCAATCTCCCAATGCCTCTGACGGGAACAACACTAAAACAGACCCAGGATCAGCTTATTGATGCGTTCAGCAGACACTTTCATCCAAAGTCATTGGACCATTTTATGAATAGGTGTCCCCAGGCTGTATCAAACCCACGACCTTTGACCTTTGGTCTCACATGAACACCGACTGAGCCAAACAGGATGTTTAACGTTATTTAGTATGATAGTTCAGTCTGGTACATTACAACCTCGCTCACATCCACCACCCCAGGAAACAGCTGTGTGTGTGAAAACAGAGAGAGGGATTAACCAGAGAGACAGCAACCCCCCACCTTCCCCTCCCTTCCCCCACACACAGAAAACTAGCCCTCGTTCCAAAACTATTCCTCGTTCCAAACTATTCCTCTTTCCAAAACTATTCCTCTTTCAAAACTATTCCTCTTTTCAAAACTATGCTTCTTCCAAAACTATTCCTCTTTTCAAAACTATTCCTATTTCCAAAACTATTCCTCTTTTCAAAACTATGCCTCTTTCCAAAACTATGCCTCTTTCCAAAACTATGCCTCTTTCCAAAACTATTCCTCTTTTCAAAACTATTCCTCTTTTCAAAACTATTCCTCTTTTCAAAACTATGCCTCTTTTCAAAACTATTCCTCTTTTTCCAAAACTATGCCTCTTTCCAAAACTATGCCTATTTCCAAAACTATTCCTCTTTCCAAAACTATTCTCTTTTCAAAACTATGCCTCTTTCCAAAACTATTCCTCTTTCAAAACTATTCCTCTTTTCAAAACTATTCTTCTTTCCAAAACTATTCCTCTTTTCAAAACTATTCCTCTTTTCAAAACTATTCCTCTTTTCAAAACTATTGCCTCTTTTCAAAACTATTCCTCTTTCCAAAACTATTCCTCTTTCCAAAACTATTCCTCTTTTCAAAAATATTCCTCTTTCCAAAAACTATTCATTTTTCCAAAACTATGCCACTTTCCAAAACTATGCCACTTTCCAAAACTATGCCTCTTTCAAAACTATTCCTCTTTCCAAAACTATTCCTCTTTTCAAAACTATGCCTCTTTCCAAAACTATGCCACTTTCCAAAACTATTCTTTCAAAAATATTCCGTCTTTTCATTTAGTTGATGGGCTCTTTCCTGGTATTCATTTTCCAAAACTATGCCACTTTCCAAACTATGCCTCTTTTCAAAACTATTCCTTTTTTGAAAATAATTTGTCACAGATTCGTGTCTTTAAAACGGTCTTTCATTTAGTTGAACGGCCGTGAACTGGTCTTATTGCCGTGCCAAAAGGAAAGTTTGTCCCATGACCCAAAGAGATTGACCTGTGATGTCATAAAGGAAACAAATTTGCCAACGTAAGGGGATTCAGGAGTGGGGGAAAACGGAACCCCAGCGTTGAACGGCCGATGAACACAGTCATATGCAGGCAGGCAGACAGACAGACAGACAGGCAGACAGGCAGACAGGCAGACAGGCAGACAGGCAGACAGGCAGACAACAGTCAGACAAAGAGACAAAGAGGGGACAGACAAAGAGACAGACAGACAGACAGACAGACAGACAGACAGACAGACAGACAGACAGACAGACAGACAGACAGACAGACACACACACTACACTCTAGTCTCACTTTGCCATACCACCGTCTGGAGAATTTAGATTTGGTGCAAAAACACAGCGAACAGATTTTGATAAGATGTTACATTTCTAGCCCCCCTCCCCTGTAGAACGGCTGCTGGGTGCTATGTGAATCACCTTTTATTTATTTTTATTTATTTCACCTTTATTTAACCAGGTAGGCTAGTTGAGAACAAGTTCTCATTTACAATTGCGACCTGGCCAGGATAAAGCAAAGCAGTTCGACACATACAATGACACAGAGTTACACATGGAGTAAAACAAACATACAGTCAATAATACAGTATAAACAAGTCTATATACGATGTGAGCAAATGAGGTAAGATAAGGACTACCGTCCCGGTAGTTGGTGTTGTTGTCTATGCTAGTTTTTCAAACGCAAGTTATCACCACCTTGCGGAGACACCTGAAACCCCATTTTCTTCAAGGAATACCTAGGATAGGATAAAGCAATCCTCCTCAACCCCCCTTAAATGATTTAGATGCACTATTGTAAAGTGGCTGTTCCACTGATGTCAGAAGGTGAATTCACCTGAAAAATTTGAAAATGTCGCTCTGGATTTAGTCTTCTAAATGACTTAAATGTAAATGTTGCTGACAAGTCTGCGATTGATATTTTATTGAAAGTGAATTACAACTTTAAAGTCAAAGGTCATTCTTAACTAGCTAGCTGGTGACAAACCCCTTTTCTTTTTGTGTCCATTCATCCTGTAACTAGCTAGCTGGCTACAGTAGGCCACTGAAAATATCTTGAAAATGGCCCATTATTTAGTTTCTAAGGACCCATAAGGCAGAAGCAGTGGGAGAACATATTCAAGTAATTAAATACATTAAAAACCACTTTGTAGGCTAACTCCACTGATTAACTAGCTAGCCAGCTACAGCAGGCCACTTTGTAGGCTAACTCCACTGAGCTGCTAACTAGCTAGCTGGCTACAGTAGGCCACTTTATAGGCTAACTCCACTGAACTGCTAGCTGGCTACAGTAGGCCATTTTATAGGCTAACTCCACTGAGCTGCTAACTAGCTAGCTGGCTACAGTAGGCCACTTTGTAGACTCCACTGAGCTGCTAACTAGCTAGCTGGCTACAGTAGGCCTCTTTGTAGACTCCACTGAGCTGCTAACTAGTTAGCTAGCTACAGAAGTTCACTTTGTAGGCTAACTCCACCGAGCTGCTAACTAGCTAGCTGGCTACAGTAGACATCTTTGTAGACTCCACTAAGCTGCTAACTAGGTAGCTAGCTACCGTAGGCCATTTTGTAGGCTAACTCCACTGAGCTGCTAACTAGCGAGCTAGCTAACTTTACACACTGTTTAGCTAAGTGAATTAAATGTCATCAGCTAGCTAACTTTCTATTGGCTAGCTATCTTGATGTAATCATTGTAAAATAAAAAATAGTCTCCAAATGTATTTTGTAGATAATGGCCATGGAAGAGGGTGACATTGCAGCTTCATCTGTCAGTAACGGGAGAATGTTAGACATTACATACATTACATTTCCAGTCATTTAGAGGGTTCTTATCCAGAGAGAGAGAGAAATGGCAACATAATTCACCTTCATTGACATCCAGTGATGAATCAGCCACTTTACAATGTGCATCTAAATCATTTGGCAGATGAAGAGGGGGGTGAGTCCCAAGAGACGAAGGGTATATCCTATCCTAGGTATTCCTTGTTTAACAGAATGGTGTACAGTTATCCAGTTAAACATCCGGAACAGTGTATTAACTCTGTGTCCGGGAGCTGCTGGCTGTGAGGGTGTTTGTTCCACCATTGGGGGCCAGATGACCAACTCATTCACATCTGAGATGATCGGGAACTGTATTTTCTCAGCTGGTAGGGAGCGAGCAGGCCAGTAGATGGTGAACGCAGGCCCTTGTTTGGGTGTAGGGCCTGATCAGAGCCTGGTTGGTACTCTGGTAGAAGTCTACTCACAGCTCCGTAGGCAGTGCACCATGGTCTTGTACCTCTGGAATAGAAGTCTACTGGAAGCCAGTGGAGATCAGTGGAGCAGCGGTTGGCCACCTCTGGAATAGAACTACTCAGGGAAGGTAGATCAGTGGAGCAGGGTTGGCACGTTCTGGAATGAGTTGTAGGTAGGTTTAATGGCACAGGCAGTTAGGCCACTGGACAGGTCATTATGAACAGAAGTCTCTCAGTCCCTAGAGGGTTAAACTACTGAGAGATAGAAGATAATGGCAACATACTATCAGTGGAGTCTCATTGGACCTCTGGAATGAAGTCTGCTCAGCCTTAGATCAGTGGAATCTGTCCTCACCTCGGAATGAAGTCTGCTAAGAAAGCCTGTTGGCCGATGAAGCAGGGTTGGTCCTCGAATAGAACGTCCCAAGAGACGTGGAAGGGTATATCCTGGGTTGCTCAGCCAGTAGATGTTGGCCCACCTATGTTTAACAGAATGCTGTGTACAGTTATCCAGTTAAACATCCCACACAGTGTATTAACTCTGTTTACAGATCAGTGGAGCTGCTGGTTGGCCACCTCTGGAATTCTGCTCAGCCCAGCAGATAACACACCCGTTGACCAACTCATCATAGAAGTCTGCTAGCCAGTAATCATCAAGAGGGTTGGCCCTCTGGAATAGAAGTCTACTCAGCCAGTAGATCAGTGGAGCAGGGTTGGCCACCTCTGGAATAGAAGTCTACTCAGCCAGTAGATCAGTGGAGCAGGGTTGGCTACCTCTGGAATAGAAGTCTACTCAGCCAGTAGATCGGTGGAGCAGGGTTAGCCACCTCTGGAATAGAAGTCTACTCAGCCAGTAGATCAGTGGAGCAAGGTTGGCCACCTCTGGAATAGAAGTCTGCTCAGCCAGTAGATCAGTGGAGCAGGGTTGGCCACCTCTGGAATAGAAGTCTACTCAGCCAGTAGATCAGTGGGGCAGGGTTGGCCACCTCTGGAATAGAAGTCTACTCAGCCAGTAGATCAGTGGGGCAGGGTTGGCCACCTCTGGAATAGAAGTCTACTCAGCCAGTAGATCAGTGGGGCAGGGTTGGCCACCTCTGGAATAGAAGTCTGCTCAGACAGTAGATCAGTGGGGCAGGGTTGGCCACCTCTGGAATAGAAGTCTACTCAGCCAGTAGATCAGTGGGGGCAGGGTTGGCCACCTCTGGAATAGAACCCTACTCAGCCAGTAGATCAGTGGGCAGGGTTGGCCACCTCTGGAATAGAAGTCTGCTCAGACAGTAGATCAGTGGAGCAGGGTTGGCCACCTCTGGAATAGAAGTCTACTCAGCCAGTAGATCAGTGGTGGGGCAGGGTTAGTGGGGCAGGGTTGGTGGGGCAGGGTTGGTGGGGCAGGGTTGGTGGGGCAGGGTTGGTGGGGCAGGGTTGGTGGGGCAGGGTTGGTGGAGCAGAGTTGGTGGGGCAGGGTTGGTGGAGCAGGGTTGGTGGAGCAGGGTTGGTTTGAGTTGTTGTTGTTTTCCTGAAAACGCCGCTTTAGTAATAACAACCTACTTGTTGCTAAGTCAACGGGTCTCGTGTTGTTTGGACTGAGACGTCTCATCTTTACAGAACAGTTGGCTTTATTTACACATGTTGAAGTGATGACTCTTGTGAAGTGTTTCAACTGGTTTAAAATGGTTAAACTGATGAACTCGTGTTGATGTCGATTAATCACAATCCTGAAATAAAGACAGGAAGGGGGTTCTGTCTGTAATGGGTCTGTGTCAATAAAGAGAGGAAGGGGGTTCTGTCTGTAATGGGTCTGTGTGTCAATAAAGAGAGGAAGGGGTTCTGTCTGTAATGGGTCTGTGTGTCAATAAAGAGAGGAAGGGGTTCTGTCTGTAATGGGTCTGTGTGTCAATAAAGAGAGGAAGGGTTCTGTCTGTAATGGGTCTGTGTGTCAATAAAGAGAGGAAGGGGTTCTGTCTGTAATGGGTCTGTGTGTCAATAAAGAGAGGAAGGGGTTCTGTCTGTAATAAAGGGGGGTCTGTGTGTCAATAAAGAGAGGAAGGGGTTCTGTCTGTAATGGGTCTGTGTGTCAATAAAGAGAGGAAGGGGGTTCTGTCTGTAATGGGTCTGTGTGTCAATAAAGAGAGGAAGGGGTTCTGTCTGTAATGGGTCTGTGTGTCAATAAAAAGGAAGGGGTTCTGTCTGTAATGTAATGGTCTGTGTGTCAATAAAGAGAGGAAGGGGTTCTGTCTGTAATGGGTCTGTGTGTCAATAAAGAGAGGAAGGGGGTTCTGTCTGTAATGGGTCTGTGTCAATAAAGAGAGGAAGGGGGTTCTGTCTGTAATGGGTCTGTGTGTCAATAAAGAGAGGAAGGGGTTCTGTCTGTATGGGTCTGTGTGTCAATAAAGAGAGGAAGGGTTCTGTCTGTAATGGGTCTGTGTGTCAATAAAGAGAGGAAGGGGTTCTGTCTGTAATGGGTCTGTGTGTCAATAAAGAGAGGAAGTCAATAAAGGGGTTCTGTCTGTAATGGGTCTGTGTGTCAATAAAGAGAGGAAGGGGGTTCTGTCTGTAATGGGTCTGTGTGTCAATAAAGAGAGGAAGGGGTTCTGTCTGTAATGGGTCTGTGTGTCAATAAAGAGAGGAAGGGGTTCTGTCTGTAATGGGTCTGTGTGTCAATAAAGAGAGGAAGGGGTTCTGTCTGTAATGGGTCTGTGTGTCAATAAAGAGAGGAAGGGGTTCTGTCTGTAATGGGTCTGTGTGTCAATAAAGAGAGGAAGGGGTTCTGTCTGTAATAAAGAGAGGAAGGGGGTTCTGTCTGTAATGGGTGTGTCAATAAAAGAGGAAGTGTGGGTCTGTGTGTCAATAAAGAGAGGAAGGGGTTCTGTCTGTAATGGGTCTGTGTGTCAATAAAGAGAGGAAGGGTTCTGTCTGTAATGGGTCTGTGTGTCAATAAAGAGAGGAAGGGGATCTGTCTGTAATGGGTCTGTGTGTCAATAAAGAGAGGAAGGGGTTCTGTCTGTAATGGGTCTGTGTTGTCAATGGAAGGGGTTCTGTCTGTCTGGGTCTGTGTGTCAATAAAAAGGGGGTTCTGTCTGTAATGGGTCTGTGTGTCAATAAAGACAGGAAGGGGTTCTGTCTGTAATGGGTCTGTGTGTCAATAAAGAGAGGAAGGGGGTTCTGTCTGTAATGGGTCTGTGTGTCAATAAAGAGAGGAAGGGGATCTGTCTGTAATGGGTCTGTGTGTCAATAAAGAGAGGAAGGGGTTCTGTCTGTAATGGGTCTGTGTGTCAATAAAGGGGTTCTGTCTGTAATGGGTCTGTGTGTCAATAAAAAGAGAGAAGGGGTTCTGTCTGAATGGGTCTGTGTGGAGAGGAAGGGGTTCTGTCTGTAATGGGTCTGTGTGTCAATAAAGAGAGGAAGGGGGTTCTGTCTGTAATGGGTCTGTAATGGGTCTGTGTGTCAATAAAGAGAGGAAGGGGTTCTGTCTGTAATGGGTCTGTGTGTCAATAAAGAGAGGAAGGGGGTTCTGTCTGTAATGGGTCTGTGTGTCAATAAAGAGAGGAAGGGGTTCTGTCTGTAATGGGTCTGTGTGTCAATAAAGAGAGGAAGGGGTTCTGTCTGTAATGGGTCTGTGTGTCAATAAAGAGAGGAAGGGGGTTCTGTTGTAATGGGTCTGTGTGTCAATAAAAGGGGAAGGGGTTCTGTCTGTAATGGGTCTGTAAAGAGGGGAAGGGGGTGTCAATAAAAGAGAGGAAGGGGTTCTGTCTGTAATGGGTCTGTGTGTCAATAAAGAGAGGAAGGGGTTCTGTCTGTAATGGGTCTGTGTGTCAATAAAGAGAGGAAGGGGTTCTGTAATGGGTCTGTGTGTAATAAAGAGAGGAAGGGGGTTCTGTCTGTAATGGGTGTGTGTCAATAAAGAGAGGAAGGGGGTTCTGTCTGTAATGGGTCTGTGTGTCAATAAAGAGAGGAAGGGGGTTCTGTCTGTAATGGGTCTGTGTGTCAATAAAGAGAGGAAGGGGGTTCTGTCTGTAATGGGTCTGTGTGTCAATAAAGAGGGAAGGGGTTCTGTCTGTAATGGGTCTGTGTAATAAAGAGGAAGGGGGGTTCTGTCTAATGGGTCTGTGTGTCAATAAAGAGAGGAAGGGGTTCTGTCTGTAATGGGTCTGTGTGTCAATAAAGAGAGGAAGGGGTTCTGTCTGTAATGGGTCTGTGTGTCAATAAAGAGAGGAAGGGGTTCTGTCTGTAATGGGTCTGTGTGTCAATAAAGAGAGGAAGGGGTTCTGTCTGTAATGGGTCTGTGTGTCAATAAAGAGAGGAAGGGTTCTGTCTGTAATGGGTCTGTGTCAATAAAGAGAGGAAGGGGTTCTGTCTGTAATGGGTCTGTGTGTCAATAAAGAGAGGAAGGGGTTCTGTCTGTAATGGGTCTGTCAATAAAGAGGGGAAGGGGTTCTGTCTGTAATGGGTCTGTGTGTCAATAAAGAGAGGAAGGGGTTCTGTCTGTAATGGGTCTGTGTGTCAATAAAGAGAGGAAGGGGTTCTGTCTGTAATGGGTCTGTGTGTCAATAAAGAGAGGAAGGGGTTCTGTCTGTAATGGGTCTGTGTGTCAATAAAGAGAGGAAGGGGTTCTGTCTGTAATGGGTCTGTGTGTCAATAAAGAGAGGAAGGGGTTCTGTCTGTAATGGGTCTGTGTGTCAATAAAGAGAGGAAGGGGGTTCTGTCTGTAATGGGTCTGTGTGTCAATAAAGAGAGGAAGGGGTTCTGTCTGTAATGGGTCTTTCAATAAAGAGAGGGAAGGGGTTCTGTCAATAAAGAAGAGAGGAAGGGTTCTGTCTGTAATGGGTCTGTGTGTCAATAAAGAGAGGAAGGGGTTCTGTCTGTAATGGGTCTGTGTGTCAATAAAGAGAGGAAGGGGTTCTGTCTGTAATGGGTCTGTGTGTCAATAAAGAGAGGAAGTCTGTAATGGGGGTAAAGACAGGAAGGGGTCTGTCTGTAATGGGTCTGTGTGTCAATAAAGAGGGAAGGGTTCTGTCTGTAATGGGTCTGTCAATAAAGAGAGGAAGGGGTTCTGTCTGTAATGGGTCTGTGTTTCAATAAAGAGAGGAGGGGTCTGTCTGTAATGGGTCTGTGTGTCAATAAAGAGAGGAAGGGGGTTCTGTCTGTAATGGGTCTGTGTGTCAATAAAGAGAGGAAGGGGTTCTGTCTGTAATGGGTCTGTGTGTCAATAAAGAGAGGAAGGGGTTCTGTCTGTAATGGGTCTGTGTGTCAATAAAGAGAGGAAGGGGTTCTGTCTGTCTAAAGTAATGGGTCTGTGTGTCAATAAAGAGAGGAAGGGGTTCTGTCTGTAATGGGTCTGTGTGTCAATAAAGAGAGGAAGGGGTTCTGTCTGTAATGGGTCTGTGTTTCAATAAAGAGAGGAAGGGGTTCTGTCTGTAATGGGTCTGTGTGTCAATAAAGAGAAGGAATGTCTGTGTGTCAATAAAGAGAGGAAGGGTTTTGTCTGCACAATAAAGAGGGAATCTGTCTGTAATGGGTCTGTGTGTCAATAAAGAGAGGAAGGGGTTCTGTCTGTAATGGGTCTGTGTGTCAATAAGAGAGGAAGGGGTTCTGTCTGTAATGGGTCTGTGTGTCAATAAAGAGAGGAAGGGTTCTGTCTGTAATGGGTCTGTGTGTCAATAAAGAGAGGAAGGGTTCTGTCTGTAATGGGTCTGTGTGTCAATAAAGAGAGGAAGGGGTTCTGTCTGTAATGGGTCTGTGTGTCAATAAAAGAGGGAAGGGGTTCTGTCTGTAATGGGTCTGCGTGTCAATAAAGAGAGGAAGGGGTTCTTTGTAATGGGTCTGTGTGTCAATAAAGAGAGGAAGGGGTTCTGTTTGTAATGGGTCTGTGTGTCAATAAAGAGGAAGGGGGGTTCTGTCTGTAATGGGTCTGTGTGTCAATAAAGAGAGGAAGGGGTTCTGTCTGTAATGGGTCTGTGTGTCAATAAAGAGAGGAAGGGGGTTCTGTCTGTAATGGGTCTGTGTGTCAATAAAGAGAGGGAAGGGGTTCTGTCTGTAATGGGTCTGTGTGTCAATAAAGAGAGGAAGGGGTTCTGTCTGTAATGGGTCTGTGTGTCAATAAAGAGAGGAAGGGGTTCTGTCTGTAATGGGTCTGTGTGTCAATAAAAGATGGGTCTGTGTGTCAATAAAGAGGGGGGGGTTCTGTCTGTAATGGGTCTGTGTGTCTGTAAATAAAGAGAGGAAGGGGTTCTGTCTGTAATGGGTCTGTGTGTCAATAAAGAGAGGAAGGGGGGTTCTGTCTGTAATGGGTCTGTGTGTCAATAAAGAGAGGAAGGGGTTCTGTCTGTAATGGGTCTGTGTGTCAATAAAGAGAGGAAGGGGGGTCTGTTCTGTCTGTAATGGGTCTGTTCAATGGGTCAATAAAAGACAGGAAGGGGTTCTGTCTGTAATGGGTCTGTGTGTCAATAAAGACGAGGAAGGGGTTCTGTCTGTAATGGGTCTGTGTGTCAATAAAGAGAGGAAGGGGTTCTGTCTGTAATGGGTCTGTGTGTCAATAAAGAGAGGAAGGGGTTCTGTCTGTAATGGGTCTGTGTGTCAATAAAGAGAGGAAGGGGGTTCTGTCTGTAATGGGTCTGTGTGTCAATAAAGAGAGGAAGGGGTTCTGTCTGTAATGGGTCTGTGTGTCAATAAAGAGAGGAAGGGGGTTCTGTCTGTAATGGGTCTGTGTGTCAAAAAGAGAGGAAGGGGTTCTGTCTGTAATGGGTCTGTGTGTCAATAGGAAGGGTTCGTCTGTAATGGGTCTGTGTGTCAATAAAGAGAGGAAGGGGTTCTGTCTGTAAATAAAGAGAGGAAGGGGTTCTGTCTGTAATGGGTCTGTGTCAATAAAGAGAGGAAGGGGTTCTGTCTGTAATGGGTCTGTGTGTCAATAAAGAGAGGAAGGGGGTTCTGTAATGTAATGGGTCTGTGTTTCAATAAAGAGAGGAAGGGGTTCTGTCTGTAATGGGTCTGTGTGTCAATAAAGAAGAGGGAAGAGGGGGTTCTGTCTGTAATAAAGAGAGGAAGGGGGTCTGTAATGTGTTTCAATAAAGAGAGGAAGGGGTTCTGTCTGTAATGGGTCTGTGTTGTATTCTCAAATGAACATAACCTTTATGTACAGTGGTAAGATCTCCAATGAGTTGTATTTGATTGTCTCTCTCTCTCTCTCTTTCTCTGTCTCTCTCTCTCTGTATATCAGCTATGTGAATTCATTGTGCAGCTTCTCATATGACATCACCAATGCAGCCACAGTCCTACAGTGTGAGGACACTATACTGGCCTATAGGGCATCTGTCATCTGGATCAGAGAATAGCTGACCTGGCACATTGTTTACATGTCTACGTTCTCTACTTAAAATGACCCCAGTAAGACCATGTACACGAGGCAAACCATATTCCAGATTTTCTACATGCCTTTTAAAGCAACAATATGTAACTTTTATGGGAGTGACCAGACCAAATTCAGATAGAAATGTAAGTTATAGATCTGTCATTCTCATGAAAAGCAAGTCTAATAAGCAGTAGATATGTTCTATGTGCTCTATTTCTATGCTTCCTGGTCTACATTATCGTTGCTTGTTTTTGGTCACATAAAAACTGAAATTAGGAAAATTATTAAGAGTTTTAACAACCAGGAAATGGCGGAGCGATTTCTGCACATTGAAGTGCTGACATATTGTTTATAATTGTTTAGTTCAAATCCAACCCTTGTAATTACTGCAACTCGCTGTTGGCTGGGCTCCCTGCCTGTGCCATTAAACCCCTACAACTCATCCAGAACGCCGCAGCCCGTCTGGTGTTCAACCTTCCCAAGTTCTCTCACGTCACCCCGCTCCTCCGCTCTCTCCACTGGCTTCCAGTTGAAGCTCGCATCCGCTACAAGACCATGGTGCTTGCCTACGGAGCTGTGAGGGGAACGGCACCGCAGTACCTCCAGGCTCTGATCAGGCCCTACACCCAAGCAAGGGCACTCGTTCATCCACCTCTGGCCTGCTCGCCTCCCTACCACTGAGGAAGTACAGTTCCCGCTCAGCCCAGTCAAAACTGTTCGCTGCTCTGGCCCCCAATGGTGGAACAAACTCCCTCACGACGCCAGGACAGCGGAGTCAATCACCACCTTCCGGAGACACCTGAAACCCCACCTCTTCAAGGAATACCTAGGATAGGGGATAAAGTAATCCTTCTCACCCCCCCTTAAATGATTTAGATGCACTATTGTAAAGTGGGCTGTCCACTGGATGTCAGAAGGTGAATTCACCAATTTGTAAGTCGCTCTGGATAAGAGCGTCTGCTAAATGACTTAAATGTATGTAAATGTAATTTAGGTACAATATGACAGTAAGGAGACAACAGTTAGGCTCCAGGAGGTTACAGGTAGCATTCTTATGTTATTTCGTTCATTTTTAGCAATGTTGCTAAACAAAATGACTGCAGTAGTTCTCATAGACATGGTTGCTCTATGTGTCACCGACCTGTATAAGCTAACTAGCTCGTAACTAGCTAGTTAGTTATAGTAGCTAGCTCGTTAGTTATAGTAGCTAGTAGCTAGCTAGTTAGTTATACCTAGGTCGCTTACGAGGTTAGCTGACTTTTCTCCCCCAAAAATCTCATCGTAGCTAGCGACTTGTCCCGCATGCTAGCCTTTACAGCCAAATATCACGTTAGAAACGTCAAAATATAAATATTGATATGGCCAGTGTTGTATATCATTTCTTCATGCTCGCCTTTACAGCCAAATATCACTTCAGAAACTAAAAATATAGATATTGATATGGCCAGTGTTGTATATCATTTCTTCATGCTAGCCTTTACAGCCAAATATCACGTTAGAAATGTCAAAATATAAATATTGATATGGCCAGTGTTGTATATCATTTCTTCATGCTAGCCTTTACAGCCAAATATCACGTTAGAAACGTCAAAATATTAAATATTGATATGGCCAGTGTTGTAGACCATTTCTTCCTTCTTACTGCAGCTTGACAGGTTTCGCTCATCTGGACAAAACGTTATAAAATGTTTTCTAACCAGTGGTTGTTTTGTTGATATTCTTTTTAAATCTGATGAGGCACGGGTTCCTTCCTGATTTCTGCCATGGAACTTCCCCACATTTCCCATTTTAGGGAAGCCTGGTTCGCTACACCCATACCACACACACACATGCTGCTGACTAGACCTACAGTGGTGTGACAAATAGCAGTACGCATCACTACTGACGCAGAAAGACAGAGAGAGGGAGGGAGAGAGAGAGGGGGTAGGAAGAGAGAGAGAGGGGGAGAGAGAGAGAGAGAAGAGAGAGAGAGAGAGAGAAAGATGGGGGAGAGAGAGAGTAGAGAGAGAGTGGGAGAGAGAGGAGAGAGGTAGAGAGAGAGTGGGAGAGAGAGAGAGAAGGAGAGAGGGAGAGAGAGATGGGGGAGAGGGGGAGAGAGAGGGGAGGGAGAGAGGAGAGGTAGGGGGAGAGAGAGATGGGGGAGAGAGAGAGAAAGTGGGAGAGAGAGAGGGGGAGAGAGAGAGAGAGAGAGAGTGGGAGAGAGAGGGGGGAGAGAGAGAAGGAGAGAGGTAGAGAGAGAGAGATGGGGGAGAGAGAGGGGTAGGAGAGAGGAGAGAGAGAAGAGAGAGGGAGAGAGAGAAGGAGATAGGTAGAGAGAGAGAGAGAGAGAGATGGGGAGAGAGAGAGAGTGGGAGAGAGAGAGATGGGGAGAGAGGGGTAGGGAGAGAGAGAGAGAGAGAGAGAGGAGAGAGAGAGAGGGAGAGAGAGAAGGAGATAGGTAGAGAGAGAGAGAGAGATGGGGAGAGAGAGAGAGAGTGGGAGAGAGAAAAGGAGAGAGGTAGAGGGGGAGAGAGAGGGGTAGGGAGAGAGAGAGAGAGAGAGAGAGAGAGAGAGAGAGAGAGAGAGAGAGAGATGGGGAGAGAGAGAAAGAGACAAAAGAGAGTATTTTTTTCTCTGAAGTTACCATTTCAAAACTAAAATAACTTTATTAGTCGACGGTGAAAATGCTGACAGAGTGTTTTAAAGACTGAGTAAGCAGATGGACTGAGGTTTCCTCTCTATTTCAGGAAGAGAGGAAGAGAGGGGGAGGGGGGGGAGGAGGGAGGGAGAGGGGGGGGGAGGGAGGGGGGGAGGGGAGAGGGAGGGAGAGGGGGGGAGGGAGGGAGGGAGGGAGAGGGAGGGAGAGAGGGAGGGAGAGAGGGATGGGTTTTTTTGTATAAAATTTATGAACCGGGGGAGGGATGGGGGGAAGAGGGAGGAAAAACCAGGGACGAAAGGGAGTGAAAGAGCAGATGCATTACAGCTGATGGGGGGAAACAGGGGTGGGTTAAACCAATCAATGGATAGAAGGTGTAGTTGTGGTGTGAGTAAGGGAGAGGGGGAATGGACTGGGGGGACAGTTTGGATTGGGAGGGGGAGGATGGGGTACTAGACGAGGTCTGAAGATAGAGATGGCCCCTCCCTCTCAGACTTTTCTGTATCTCCTTTAGTGAACAGGTTAACAAAACAGTGTTTAACATTGGGGTGAACAGGAAACACCACAGTATTTATCTCTGTCACAGCAGATCCATCCCTACAGCTGACCAATCAAAACAGTGTTTATCTCTGTGGGTTAAACCTACTGCAATGGATAGAACAGTGTTTGTGGTGTGAGTGAGTCCCTACTACAGTGAACAGGAACTCCACCACACAGTGTTTATCTCTGGTCTCCCTAGCAGTGAACAGGCCCCACACCACAGGTCTTATCTCTGTCTCTCTCTCCCTACTGCAGTGAACAGGCCCCACACCACAGTGTTTTCTCTGTCTCTCTCCCTCCCTACTGCAGTGAACAGGCCCCACACCACAGTATTTATCTCTGTTGTCTCTCTTCCCTACTGCAGTGAATAGGCCCCACACCACAGTGTTTATCTCTGTCTCTCTCCTCACCTACTGCAGTGAACAGGCCCCACACCACAGTGTTTATCTCTGTCTCTCTCCTCCCTACTGCAGTGAACAGGCCCCACACCACAGTATTTATCTCTGTGTCTCTCTCCTCCCTACTACAGTGAACAGGCCCCACACCACAGTATTTATCTCTGTTGTCTGTCTCCCTCCCTACTGCAGTGAACAGGCCCCACACCACAGTGTTTATCTCTGCTGTCTCTCTCTCCTCCCTACTGCAGTGAACAGGCCCCACACCACAGTGTTTATCTGTCTCTCTCCTCCCTACTGCAGTGAACAGGCCCCACACCACAGTATTTATCTCTGCTGTCTCTCTCCCTCCCTACTGCAGTGAACAGGCCCCACACCACAGTGTTTATCTCTGTCTCTCTCCCTCCCTACTGCAGTGAACAGGCCCCACACCACAGTATTTATCTCTGTCTCTCTCCCTCCCTACTGCAGTGAACAGGCCCCACACCACAGTATTTATCTCTGTCTCTCTCCTCCCTACTGCAGTGAATAGGCCACACACCACAGTGTTTATCTCTGTCTCTCTCCTCCCTACTACAGTGAACAGGCCCCACACCACAGTATTTATCTCTGTCTCTCTCCTCCCTACTGCAGTGAACAGGCCCACACCACAGTGTTTATCTCTGTCTCTCTCCTCCCTACTACAGTGAACAGGCCCCACACCACAGTATTTATCCTGTCTCTCTCCCTCCCTACTGCAGTGAACAGGCCCCCACACCACAGTATTTATCTCTGTCTTCCTCCTCCCTACTGCAGTGAACAGGCCCCACACCACAGTATTTATCTCTGTTGTCTCTCTCCTCCCTACTGCAGTGAACAGGCCCCACACCACAGTGTTTATCTCTGTCTCTCTCCTCCCTACTGCAGTGAACAGGCCCCACACCACAGTATTTATCTCTGTCTCTCTCCTCCCTACTGCAGTGAACAGGCCCCACACCACAGTATTTATCTCTGTCTCTCTCCTCCCTACTGCAGTGAACAGGCCCCACACCACAGTATTTATCTCTGTCTCTCTCCCTACTACAGTGAACAGGCCCCCACACCACAGTATTTATCTCTGTCTCTCTCCCTCCCTACTGCAGTGAACAGGCCCCACACCACAGTATTTATCTCTGTTGTCTCTTCCCTACTGCAGTGAACAGGCCCCACACCACAGTGTTTATCTCTGTCTCTCTCCCTACTGCAGTGAACAGGCCCCACACCACAGTATTTATCTCTGTCTCTCCTCCTCCCTACTGCAGTGAACAGGCCCCACACCACAGTATTTATCTCTGTCTCTCCTCCCTACTGCAGTGAACAGGGCCCCACACCACAGTGTTTATCTCCTTGTTGTCTCTCTCTCCTACTGCAGTGAACAGGCCCCACACCACAGTGTTTATCTCTGTCTTCCTCCCTACTGCAGTGAACAGGCCCCACACCACAGTGTTTATCTCTGTCTCTCTTCCTCCCTACTGCAGTGAACAGGCCCCACACCACAGTGTTTATCTCTGTTGTCTCCTCCCCTACTGCAGTGAACAGGCCCCACACCACAGTGTTTATCTCTGTTGTCTCTCTCCTCCTACTACAGTGAACAGGCCCCACACCACAGTATTTATCTCTGTTGTCTCTCTCCTCCTACTGCAGTGAACAGGCCCCCACACCACAGTGTTTATCTCTGTCTCTCTCCTCCCTACTGCAGTGAACAGGCCCCACACCAGTGTTTATCTCTGTCTTCCTCCCTACTACAGTGAACAGGCCCCACACCACAGTGTTTATCTCTGTCTCCTCCCTACTGCAGTGAACAGGCCCCACACCACAGTGTTTATCTCTGTCTCTCTCCTCCCTACTGCAGTGAACAGGCCCCACACCACAGTATTTATCTCTGTTGTCTCTCCCTCACTACTACAGTGAACAGGCCCCACACCACAGTGTTTATCTCTCTCTCCCTCCCTACTGCAGTGAACAGGCCCCACACCACAGTGTTCATCTCTGTCTCTCTTCTCCTCCCTACTGCAGTGAACAGGCCCCACACCACAGTGTTTATCTCTGTCTCTCTCTCCTCCCTACTACAGTGAACAGGCCCCACACCACAGTGTTTATCTCTCTCTCTCTCCTCCCTACTACAGTGAACAGGCCCCACACCACAGTATTTATCTCTGTTGTCTCTCTCCTCCCTACTACAGTGAACAGGCCCCACACCACAGTGTTTATCTCTGTTGTCTCTCTCCTCCCTACTGCAGTGAACAGGCCCCACACCACAGTGTATATCTCTGTCTCTCTCTCTCCCTACTGCAGTGAACAGGCCCCACACCACAGTGTTTATCTCTGTCTCTCTTCTCCCTCCCTACTGCAGTGAACAGGCCCCACACCACAGTGTATATCTCTGTCTCTCTCTCCTCCCTACTGCAGTGAACAGGCCCCACACCACAGTATTTATCTCTGCTCTTCTCTCCGCCCTCTACTGCAGTGAACAGGCCCCACACCACAGTGTTTATCTCTGTCTCTCTCCCCTCCCTACTGCAGTGAACAGGCCCCACACCACAGTATTTATCTCTGTCTGTGTCTCTCTCTCTCCTCCTACTGCAGTGAACAGGCCCCACACCACAGTATTTATCTCTGTCTCTCTCCCCTACTGCAGTGAACAGGCCCCACACCACAGTGTTTATCTCTGTCTCTCTCTCCTCCCCTACTGCAGTGAACAGGCCCCACACCACAGTGTTTATCTCTGTTGTCTCCTCCTACTGCAGTGAACAGGCCCCACACCACAGTGTTTATCTCTGTCTCTCTCTCCTACCTACTGCAGTGAACAGGCCCCACACCACAGTATTTATCTCTGTTGTCTCTCTCCTCCCTACTACAGTGAACAGGCCCCACACCACAGTGTTTATCTCTGTTGTCTCTCTCTCCTCCCTACTGCAGTGAACAGGCCCCACACCACAGTGTTTATCTCTGTCGTCTCTCTCCTCCCTACTGCAGTGAACAGGCCCCACACCACAGTATTTATCTCTGTTGTCTCTCTCTCCCCCTACTGCAGTGAACAGGCCCCACACCACAGTGTTTATCTCTGTCTCTCTCTCCTCCTACTACAGTGAACAGGCCCCACACCACAGTGTTTATCTCTGTGTCTCTCTCCTCCCTACTGCAGTGAACAGGCCCCACACCACAGTGTTTATCTCTGTCTCTCTTCTCCTCCCTACTGCAGTGAACAGGCCCCACACCACAGTGTTTATCTCTGTCTCTCTCCTCCCTACTGCAGTGAACAGGCCCCACACCACAGTATTTATCTCTGTCTCTCTCCTCCCTACTGCAGTGAACAGGCCCCACACCACAGTATTTATCTCTGTTGTCTCTCTCCTCCTACTGCAGTGAACAGGCCCCACACCACAGTGTTTATCTCTCTCTCTCTCCTCCCCTACTGCAGTGAACAGGCCCCACACCACAGTATTTATCTCTGTCTCTCTCCTCCCTACTACAGTGAACAGGCCCCACACCACAGTGTTTATCTCTGTTGTCTCTTCTTCTCTCTACTGCAGAACAGGCCCCACACCACAGTATTTATCTCTGTGTGTCTCTCTCCTCTCTACTACAGTGAACAGGCCCCACACCACAGTATTTATCTCTGTTGTCTCTCCTCTCCTCTCTACTACAGGAACAGGCCCCACACCACAGTGTTTATCTCTGTCTCTCCTCCCTACTGCAGTGAACAGGCCCCACACCACAGTATTTATCTCTGTCTCTCCTCCCTACTGCAGTGAACAGGCCCCACACCACAGTATTTATCTCTGTCTCTCCTCTCCCTACTACAGTGAACAGGCCCCACACCACAGTGTTTATCTCTGTCTCTTTCCTCCCTACTGCAGTGAACAGGCCCCACACCACAGTATTTATCTCTGTTGTCTCTCCTCCCTACTGCAGTGAACAGGCCCCACACCACAGTATTTATCTCTGTCTCTCTCCCTCCCTACTGCAGTGAACAGGCCCCACACCACAGTGTTTATCTCTGTTGTCTTCTCTCTCCTCCCTACTACAGTGAACAGGCCCCACACCACAGTGTTTATCTCTGTCTCTCTCTCCTCCCTACTACAGTGAACAGGCCCCACACCACAGTGTTTATCTCTGTTGTCTCTCTCCTCCCTACTGCAGTGAACAGGCCCCACACCACAGTGTTTATCTCTGTCTCTCTCTCTCTCCCTACTACAGTGAACAGGCCCCACACCACAGTGTTCATCTCTGTTGTCTCTCTCCTCCCTACTGCAGTGAACAGGCCCCACACCACAGTATTTATCTCTGTCTCTCTCCCCTCCCTACTGCAGTGAACAGGCCCCACACCACAGTGTTCATCTCTGTCTCTCTCCCCTACTACAGTGAACAGGCCCCACACCACAGTATTTATCTCTGTTGTCTCTCCTCCTCCCTACTGCAGTGAACAGGCCCCACAACACAGTATTTATCTCTGTTGTCTCTCTCTCCTCCCTACTGCAGTGAACAGGCCCCAAACCACAGTGTTTATCCTCCCTACTGCAGTGAACAGGCCCCAAAACCCACAGTGTTTATCTCTGTTGTGTCTCCCTCCCTACTGCAGTGAACAGGCCCCACACCACAGTGTTTATCTCTGTTGTCTCTCTCTCCTCCCTACTAGAGTGAACAGGCCCCACACCACAGTATTTATCTCTGTCTCTCTCTCCTCCCTACTGCAGTGAACAGGCCCCACAGCACAGTGTTTATCTCTGTTGTCTCTCCCTCTCTACTACAGTGAACAGGCCCCACACCACAGTGTTTATCTCTGTCTCCTCCCCCTACTACAGTGAACAGGCCCCACACCACAGTGTTTATCTCTGTCTCCTCCCTACTACAGTGAACAGGCCCCACACCACAGTGTTTATCTCTGTCTCCTCCTACTACAGTGAACAGGCCCCACACCACAGTGTTTATCTCTGTTGTCTCTCTCCTCCCTACTACAGTGAACAGGCCCCACACCACAGTGTTTATCTCTGTTGTCTCCTCCCTACTGCAGTGAACAGGCCCTACACCACAGTATTTATCTCTGTCTCTTCTCTTACCTACTGCAGTGAACAGGCCCCACACCACAGTATTTATCTCTGTCTCTCTCTCCTCCCTACTGCAGTGAACAGGCCCCACACCACAGTATTTATCTCTGTCTCTCTCTCCTCCCTACTGCAGTGAACAGGCCCCACACCACAGTATTTATCTCTGTCTCTCTCTCCCTACTGCAGTGAACAGGCCCCACACCACAGTGTTTATCTCTGTTGTCTCTCTCTCCTCCCTACTGCAGTGAACAGGCCCCACACCACAGTGTTTATATCTGTCTCTCTCTCCTCCCTACTGCAGTGAACAGGCCCCACACCACAGTGTTTATCTCTGTTGTCTCTCTCCTCCCTACTACAGTGAACAGCCCTACACCACAGTGTTTATCTCTGTTGTCTCTCCTCCCTACTGCAGTGAACAGGCCCCACACCACAGTGTTTATCTCTGTCTCTCCTCCTACTGCAGTGAACAGGCCCCACACCACAGTGTTTATCTCTGTCTCTTCCTCCCTACTGCAGTGAACAGGCCCCCACACCACAGTGTTTATCTCTGTCTCTCTCCTCCCTACTGCAGTGAACAGGCCCCACACCACAGTATTTATCTCTGTCCTGTACTACAGTCCTACACCACTATCTCTCTCTCCTCCCAGTGAACAGGCCCCACACCACAGTGTTTATCTCTGTCTCTCTCCTCCCTACTGCAGTGAACAGGCCCCACACCACAGTATTTATCTCTGTTGTCTCTCCTCACTACTGCAGTGAACAGGCCCCACACCACAGTATTTATCTCTGTCTCTCCTCACTACTGCAGTGAACAGGCCCCACACCACAGTGTTTATCTCTCTCCTCCCTACTGCAGTGAACAGGCCCCACACCACAGTATTTATCTCTGTCTCTCTCTCTCCCTACTACAGTGAACAGGCCCCACACCACAGTATTTATCTCTGCTGTCTCTCTCCTCCCTACTGCAGTGAACAGCCCCACACCACAGCAATTTATCTCTGTCTCTCTCCTCCCTACTGCAGTGAACAGGCCACCACACCACAGTGTTTATCTCTGTTCTCTCTCTCCTCCCTACTGCAGTGAACAGGCCACCACACCACAGTGTTTATCTCTGTCTCTTCCTCCCTACTGCAGTGAACAGGCCACACACCACAGTGTATATCTCTGTCTCTCTCTCCTCCTACTGCAGTGAACAGGCCCCACACCACAGTATATAGTCTCTGCTGTCTCTCTCCTCCTACTGCAGTGAACAGGCCCCACACCACAGTATTTATCTCTGTTGTCTCTCTCTCTCCTCCCTACTGCAGTGAACAGGCCCCACACCACAGTGTTTATCTCTGTCTCTCTGTCCCTCCCTACTACAGTGAACAGGCCCTCTACACACAGTGTTTATCTCTGTCTCTCTCCTCCTCCCTACTACAGTGAACAGGCCCCACACCACAGTGTTTATCTCTGTCTCTCTCCTCCCTACTGCAGTGAACAGGCCCCACACCACAGTGTTTATCTCTGTCTCTCTCCTCCCTACTGCAGTGAACAGGCCCCACACCACAGTGTTTATCTCTGTCCCTCTCCTCCCTACTGCAGTGAACAGGCCCCACACCACAGTGTTTATCTCTGTCTTCCTCCCTACTGCAGTGAACAGGCCCCACACCACAGTATTTATCTCTGTTGTCTCCTCACTACTACAGTGAACAGGCCCCACACCACAGTGTTTATCTCTGTCTCTCTCTCCTCCCTACTGCAGTGAACAGGCCCCACACCACAGTGTTTATCTCTGTTGCTCTCTCTCCTCCCTACTACAGTGAACAGGCCCCACACCACAGTGTTTATCTCTGTTGTCTCTCTCCTCCCTACTGCAGTGAACAGGCCCCACACCACAGTGTTTATCTCTGTCTCTCTCCCTCCCTACTGCAGTGAACAGGCCCCACACCACAGTGTTTATCTCTGTTGTCTCTCTCTCTCCTCCCTACTACAGTGAACAGGCCCCACACCACAGTGTTTATCTCTGTCTCTCTCTCCTCCCTACTGCAGTGAACAGGCCCCACACCACAGTATTTATCTCTGTTGTCTCTCTCCTCCCTACTGCAGTGAACAGGCCCCACACCACAGTGTTTATCTCTGTCTCTCTCTCCTCCCTACTGCAGTGAACAGGCCCCACACCACAGTATTTATCTCTGTCTCTCTCTCCTCCCTACTGCAGTGAACAGGCCCCACACCACAGTGTTCATCTCTGTTGCCTCTCTCTCCTCCCTACTGCAGTGAACAGGCCCCACACCACAGTATTTATCTCTGTTGTCTCTCTCTCCTCCCTACTGCAGTGAACAGGCCCCACACCACAGTATTTATCTCTGTTGTCTCTCTCCTCCCTACTGCAGTGAACAGGCCCCACACCACAGTGTTTATCTCTGTTGTCTCTCTCCTCCCTACTACAGTGAACAGGCCCCACACCACAGTGTTTATCTCTGTCTCTCTCCTCCCTACTGCAGTGAACAGGCCCCACACCACAGTGTTTATCTCTGTCTCGTCTCTCTCTCCTCCCACTACTGCAGTGAACAGGCCCCACACCACAGTGTTTATCTCTGCTCTCTCCTCCCTACTGCAGTGAACAGGCCCCACACCACAGTGTTTATCTCTGTTGCTCTCTCCTCCCTACTGCAGTGAACAGGCCCCACACCACAGTATTTATCTCTGTTGTCTCTCTCCTCCCTACTACAGTGAACAGGCCCCACCACAGTGTTTATCTCTCTCTCTCCTCCCTACTGCAGTGAACAGGCCCCACCACAGTGTTTATCTCTGTCTCTCTCTCCCTACTGCAGTGAACAGGCCCCACACCACAGTATTTATCTCTGTCTCTCTCTCCTCCCTACTGCAGTGAACAGGCCCCACACCACAGTATTTATCTCTGTTGTCTCTCTCCTCCCTACTGCAGTGAACAGGCCCCACACCACAGTGTTTATCTCTGTTGTCTCTCTCCTCCCTACTGCAGTGAACAGGCCCCACACCACAGTGTATATCTCTGTCTCTCTCTCTCCTCCCTACTGCAGTGAACAGGCCACACACCACAGTGTTTATCTCTGTCTCTCTCTCCTCCCTACTGCAGTGAACAGGCCCCACACCACAGTGCTATATCTCTGTCTCTCTCTCCTCCCTACTGCAGTGAACAGGCCCCACACCACAGTATTTATCTCTGCTGTCTCTCTCTCCTCCCTACTGCAGTGAACAGCCCCACACCACAGTGTTTATCTCTGTTGTCTCTCTCTCCCTCCCCTACTGCAGTGAACAGGCCCCACACCACAGTGTTTATCTCTGTCTCTCTCTCCTCCCTACTACAGTGAACAGGCCCCACACCACAGTGTTTATCTCTGTTGTCTCTCTCTCCTCCCTACTGCAGTGAACAGGCCCCACACCACAGTTTATCTCTGTCTCTTCCTACTGCAGTGAACAGGCCCCACACCACAGTGTTTATCTCTGTCTCTCTCTCCTCCCTACTACAGTGAACAGGCCCCACAGTGTTTATCTCTGTCTCTCTCCTCCTACAGTGAACAGGCCCCACACCACAGTGTTTATCTCTGTCTCTCTCCTCCCTACTGCAGTGAACAGGCCCCACACCAGTATTTACAGTGTCTTTATACAGTGAACAGGCCCCACACCACAGTGTTTATCTCTCTCTCCTCCCTACTGCAGTGAACAGGCCCCACACCACAGTGTTTATCTCTGTTGTCTCTCTCCCTCCCTACTACAGTGAACAGGCCCCACACCACAGTATTTATCTCTGTTGTCTCTCTCCTCCCTACTGCAGTGAACAGGCCCCACACCACAGTGTTTATCTCTGTCTCTCCCTCCCTACTGCAGTGAACAGGCCCCCACACCACAGTGTTTATCTCTGTCTCTCTCCTCCCTACTACAGTGAACAGGCCCCATTAACCACAGCAAGTTTATCTCTGTCTCTCTCCTCCCTACTGCAGTGAACTGGCCCCACACCACAGTGTTTATCTCTGCTGTCTCTCTCCTCCCCACAGTGAACAGGCCCCACACCACAGTGTATATCTCTGTCTCTCTCCTCCCTACTGCAGTGAACAGGCCACACACCACAGTGTTTATCTCTGTCTCTCTCTCTCCTCCCTACTGCAGTGAACAGGCCCCACACCACAGTGTATATCTCTGTCTCTCTCTCCCCCTACTGCAGTGAACAGGCCCCACACCACAGTATTTATCTCTGCTGTCTCTCTCTCCTCCCTACTGCAGTGAACAGGCCCCACACCACAGTGTTTATCTCTGTTGTCTCTCTCTCTCCTCCCTACTGCAGTGAACAGGCCCCACACCACAGTGTTTATCTCTGTCTCTCTCTCCTCCCTACTACAGTGAACAGGCCCCACACCACAGTGTTTATCTCTGTTGTCTCTCTCCCTCCCTACTGCAGTGAACAGGCCCCACACCACAGTGTTTATCTCTGTCTCTCTCCTCCCTACTGCAGTGAACAGGCCCCACACCACAGTGTTTATCTCTGCTCTCTCTCACTCCCTACTGCAGTGAACCAGGCCCCACACCACAGTGTTTATCTCTGTCTCTCTCCCCCTCCCTACTGCAGTGAACAGGCCCCACACCACAGTGTTTATCTCTGTTCTCTCTCCTCCCTACTGCAGTGAACAGGCCCCACACCACAGTATTTATCTCTGTTGTCTCTCCTCACTACTACAGTGAACAGGCCCCACACCACAGTGTTTATCTCTCTCTCCTCCTCCCTACTGCAGTGAACAGGCCCCACACCACAGTGTTTATCTCGTTGTCTCTCTCCTCCCTACTACAGTGAACAGGCCCCACACCACAGTGTTTATCTCTGTTGTCTCTCTCCTCCCCTACTGCAGTGAACAGGCCCCACACCACAGTGTTTATCTCTGTCTCTCTCCTCCCTACTGCAGTGAACAGGCCCCACACCACAGTGTTTATCTCTGTCTCTCTCCTCCCTACTACAGTGAACAGGCCCCACACCACAGTGTTTATCTCTGTCTCTCTCCTCCCTACTGCAGTGAACAGGCCCCACACCACAGTGTTTATCTCTGTCTCTCTCCTCCCTACTGCAGTGAACAGGCCCCACACCACAGTATTTATCTCTGTTGTCTCTCCTCACTACTACAGTGAACAGGCCCCACACCACAGTGTTTATCTCTCTCTCTCCTCCCTACTGCAGTGAACATGCCCCACACCACAGTGTTCATCTCTGTTGTCTCTCTCTCTCCTCCCTACTGCAGTGAACAGGCCCCACACCACAGTATTTATCTCTGTTGTCTCTCTCTCCTCCCTACTGCAGTGAACAGGCCCCACACCACAGTATTTATCTCTGTTGTCTCTCCTCCCTACTGCAGTGAACAGGCCCCACACCACAGTGTTTATCTCTGTTGTCTCTCTCCTCCCTACTGCAGTGAACAGGCCCCACACCACAGTGTATATCCGTCTCTCTCTCTCCTCCCTACTGCAGTGAACAGGCCACACACCACAGTGTTTATCTCTGTCTCTCTCTCTCCCTACTGCAGTGAACAGGCCCCACACCACAGTGTATATCTCTGTCTCTCTCTCCTCCCTACTGCAGTGAACAGGCCCCACACCACAGTATTTATCTCTGCTGTCTCTCTCTCCTCCCTACTGCAGTGAACAGGCCCCACACACAGTGTTTATCTCTGTTGTCTCTCTCTCTCCTCCCTACTGCAGTGAACAGGCCCCACACCACAGTGTTTATCTCTGTCTCTCTCTCCTCCCTACTACAGTGAACAGGCCCCACACCACAGTGTTTATCTCTGTTGTCTCTCTCCTCCCTACTGCAGTGAACAGGCCCCACACCACAGTGTTTATCTCTGTCTCTCTCCTCCCTACTGCAGTGAACAGGCCCCCACACCACAGTGTTTATCTCTGTCTCTCTCCTCCCTACTACAGTGAACAGGCCCCACACCACAGTGTTTATCTCTGTCTCTCTCTCCTACTGCAGTGAACAGGCCCCACACCACAGTGTTTATCTCTGTCTCTCTCCTCCCTACTGCAGTGAACAGGCCCCACACCACAGTATTTATCTCTGTTGTCTCTCCTCACTACTACAGTGAACAGGCCCCACACCACAGTGTTTATCTCTCTCTCTCCTCCCTACTGCAGTGAACAGGCCCCACACCACAGTGTTCATCTCTGTTGTCTCTCTCTCTCCTCCCTACTGCAGTGAACAGGCCCCACACCACAGTGTTTATCTCTGTCTCTCTCCTCCCTACTGCAGTGAACAGGCCCCACACCACAGTGTTTATCTCTGTCTCTCTCTCACTCCCCTACTACAGTGAACAGGCCCCACACCACAGTATTTATCTCTGTCTCTCTCTCTTCCTACTGCAGTGAACAGGCCCCACACCACAGTGTTTATCTCTGTTGTCTCTCTCCTCCCTACTGCAGTGAACAGGCCCCACACCACAGTGTATATCTCTGTCTCTCTCTCTCCTCCCTACTGCAGTGAACAGGCCACACACCACAGTGTTTATCTCTGTCTCTCTCTCCTCCCTACTGCAGTGAACAGGCCCCCACACCACAGTGTATATCTCTGTTGTCTCTCTCCTCCCTACTGCAGTGAACAGGCCCCACACCACAGTGTATATCTCTGTCTCTCTCTCCTCCCTACTGCAGTGAACAGGCCACACACCACAGTGTTTATCTCTGTTGTCTCTCTCCCTCCCTACTGCAGTGAACAGGCCCCACACCACGGAGTGTATATCTCTGTCTCTCTCTCTCCTCCCTACTGCAGTGAACAGGCCACACACCACAGTGTTTATCTCTGTCTCTCTCTCTCTCCCTACTGCAGTGAACAGGCCCCACACCACAGTGTATATCTCTGTCTCTCTCCCTCCCTACTGCAGTGAACAGGCCCCACACCACAGTATTTATCTCTGCTGTCCTCTCTCCCTCCCTACTACAGTGAACAGGCCCCACACCACAGTGTTCATCTCTGTCTCTCTCTCCTCCCTACTGCAGTGAACAGGCCCCACCCCACAGTGTTTATCTCCTGCCTCTCTCCTCCCTACTGCAGTGAACAGGCCCCACACCACAGTATTTATCTCTGTCTCTCTCCTCCCTACTGCAGTGAACAGGCCCCACACCACAGTATTTATCTCTGTTGTCTCTCCTCCCTACTGCAGTGAACAGGCCCCACACCACAGTGTTTATCTCTGTTGTCTCTCTCCTCCCTACTGCAGTGAACAGGCCCCACACCCACAGTGTTTATCTCTGTCTCTCTCTCCTCCCCTACTGCAGTGAACAGGCCCCACACCACAGTATGTATCTCTGTTGTCTCTCTCTCCTCCCTACTGCAGTGAACAGGCCCCACACCACAGTGTTTATCTCTCTCTCCTCCCTACTACAGTGAACAGGCCCCACACCACAGTGTTTATCTCTGTCTCTCTCCTCCTACTGCAGTGAACAGGCCCCACACCACAGTATTTATCTCTGTCTCTCTCTCCTCCCTACTGCAGTGAACAGGCCCCACACCACAGTATTTATCTCTGTTGTCTCTCTCCTCCCTACTGCAGTGAACAGGCCCCACACCACAGTATTTATCTCTGTTGTCTCTCTCCTCCCTACTGCAGTGAACAGGCCCCACACCACAGTGTTTATCTCTGTTGTCTCTCTCCTCCCTACTACAGTGAACAGGCCCCACACCACAGTATTTATCTCCTGTCTCTCTCCTCCCTACTGCAGTGAACAGGCCCCACACCACAGTATTTATCTCTGTTGTCTCTCTCCTCCCTACTGCAGTGAACAGGCCCCACACCACAGTGTTTATCTCTGTCTCTCTCCTCCTACTACAGTGAACA
>NW_027010196.1:0-34398 GCF_036934945.1 Oncorhynchus masou masou
ATGTGTTTGGATGGTTCGGTATGTGTGGATGGTTCGGTATGTGTGTGGATGGGTGGGTATGTTTGTGGATGGGTGGGTAGTGTGTGGATGGGTGGGTGAGCATGTGTGTGGTTGTTTGGGTATGTGTGTGGATGGGTGGTATGTTTGTGGATGGGTGGGTGGGTGGTATGTGTGTGGATGGTTGGGTATGTGTGTGGATGGGTGGGTGGGTATGTTTGTGGATGGTTGGTTTGTATGTGTATGGATGGTTGGGTATGTGTGTGGATCGGTGGGCATGTTTGTGGATGGGTGGGTATGTGTGTGGATGGGTGGGTATGTGTGTGGATGGGTGGGTGGGTGAGTATGTGTGTGGATGGTTGGGTATGTGTGTGGATGGGTGGGTGGGTATGTTTGTGGATGGTTGGTTTGTATGTGTATGGATGGTTGGGTATGTGTGTGGATCGGTGGGCATGTTTGTGGATGGGTGGGTATGTGTGTGGATGGGTGGGTATGTGTGTGGATGGGTGGGTGGGTGAGTATGTGTGTGGATGGTTGGGTATGTTTGTGGATGGGTGGGTATGTATGTGTGTGGATGGTTGGGTATGTGTGTGGATGGGTGGGTATGTGTGTGGATGGGTGGGTATGTGTGTGGATGGATGGGGGTATGTGTGTGCATGGGTGGGTATATGTTTGGATGGGTGGGTATGTGTGTGGATGGGTGGGTATGTTTGTGGGTGGGTTGGTATGTATGTGTGTGGATGGGTGGGTGTGTGTTGGTATGTGTGGTTGAGTGGGTATGTGTGTGGATTGTTTGGTATGTGTGTGGATGGTTGGGTATGTGTGTGGATTGGTGGGTGGGTATGTTCATGGATGGGTGGGTATTTATGTGGGTGGATGGGTGGGTATGTGTGTGGATGGGGTATGTGGGTGGTATGTGTAGGTCTGGATGGGTTGGTATGTGTCTGGATGGGTATATGTGTGGGATGGGTGGGTATGTGTAGGACGGGTGGGTACGTGTGTGGATTGGGTGGGGATATGTGTGGATGGGTTGGTATGTGTGTGGATGGGTGGGATATGTGTGTGGATGGGTTGGTATGTGTGGATGGGTGGGGATGTGTGTGTGGATGGGTGGATATGTTTGTGGGTTGGTGGTATGTGTGTAGATGGGTGGGTATGTGTGTGGATGGGTAGGTAGGTGTGTGGATGGGCGGGTAGGTGTGGGTGTGGATGGGTGGGTATGTGTTTGGATGGTTCGGTATGTGTGGATGGTTCGGTATGTGTGTGGATGGATGGGTATGTTTGTGGATGGGTGGGTATGTGTGTGGATGGGTGGGTGAGCATGTGTGTGGTTGTTTGGGTATGTGTGTGGATGGGTGGTATGTTTGTGGATGGGTGGGTGGGTGGTATGTGTGGATGGTTGGGTATGTGTGTGGATGGGTGGGTGGGTATGTTTGTGGATGGTTGGGTTTGTATGTGTATGGATGGTTGGAGTATGTGTGTGGATCGGTGGGCATGTTTGTGGATGGGTGGGTATGTTTGTGGATGGGTGGTTTGTATGTGTGTGGATGGGTGGGTGGGTGAGTTTGTGTGTGGATGGGTGGGTATGTTTGTGGATGGGTGGGTATGTATGTGTGTGGATGGTTGGGTATGTGTGTGGATGGGTGGGTATGTGTGTGGATGGGTGGGTATGTGTGTGTGGGTATGTGTGGGTGCATGGGTTATGTGTAGGTGGGTGGGTACGTGTGTGGATGGGTGGGTATGTGTCTGATGGATGGGTATGTTTGGGATGGGTGGGTATGTTTTTGGATGGTGGGTGGGTTTGTGTGTGGATGGATGGGTGGGTATGTGTTTTGATGGATGGGTGGGTATGTTTGTGAATGGGTGGGTATGTTTGTGGATGGGTGGTATGTGTGTGGATGGGTGGGTATGTGTGTGTGGGTATGTGTGGGTGCATGGGTGGGTATGTGTAGGTGGGTGGGTACGTGTGTGGATGGGTGGGTATGTGTCTGGATGGATGGGTATGTTTGTGGATGGGTGGGTATGTTTGTGGATGGGTGGTATGTGTGTGGATGGGTGGGTATGTGTGTGAATGGGTGGGTGGGTATGTTTGTGGATGGATGGGTATGTGTGTGGATGGGTGTGTATGTGTGTGCATGGGTGATGTGTGTGGATGGGTGGGATGGGTGGGTATGTGTGGATGGGTGAATGGGTGGGTGGGTAAGTGAGTGGATGGGTGGGTATGTGTGGATGGGTGGGTATGTGTGGATGGATGGGTATGTTTGTGGTGGGTATGTTTTGTGGTGGTGTGTTTGTGTGATGGGGTGGGTATGTGTTTGGATGGAGGGTGCATGTTGTGGATGGGTGGGTATGTTTGTTGGATGGGTGGGTATGTGTGTGGATGGGTGGGGTGTGGTGGATAGTATATGTGTGTGGATGGTGTGGTTGGGTATGTTTGTGGATGGGTGGGTATGTATGTTTGTGGATGGTTGGGTATGTGTGTGGATGGGTGGGTATGTGTGTGGATGGGTGGGTATGTGTGTGGATGGATGGGGGTATGTGTGTGCATGGGTGGGTATATGTTTGGATGGGTGGGTATGTGTGTGGATGGGTGGGTATGTTTGTGGGTGGGTGGGTATGTATGTATGTGTGTGGATGGGTGGGTGTGTGGGTGGGTATGTGTGGTTGAGTGGGTATGTTTGTGGATTGTTTGTTATGTGTGTGGATGGTTGGGTATGTGTGTGGATGGGTGGGTGGGTATGTTTATGGATGGGTGGGTATTTATGTGGGTGGATGGGTGGGTATGTGTGTGGATGGGTTGGTATGTGTGGGTGGGTATGTGTAGGTGGGTGGGTACGTGTGTGGATTGGTGGGTATGTGTCTGGATGGGTTGGTATGTGTGTGGATGGGTGGGTATGTTTGTGGATGGGTTGGTATGTGTGTGGACGGGTGGGGATGTGTGTGGATGGGTGGATATGTTTGTGGGTGGGTGGGGATGTGTGTGGATGGGTGGATATGTTTGTGGGTGGGTGGGTATGTGTGTGAATGGGTGGGTATGTGTGTGGGTGGGTGGGTGGGAATGTTTGTGGATAGGCGGGTATGTGTGTAGATGGGTGGGTATGTGTGTGGATGGGTGGGTATGTGTGTGGATGGGTAGGTAGGTGTGGGTGGTATGTGTGGGATGTGGTTGGGTATGTGTGTGGATGGTTGGGTATGTGTGTGGATGGGTGGGTATGTTTGTGGATGGGTGGGTATGTGTGTGGATGGGTGGGTATGTGTGTGGATGGGTGGGTGAGCATGTGTGTGGTTGTTTGGGTATGTGTGTGGATGGGTGGTATGTTTGTGGATGGGTGGGTGGGTGGTATGTGTGTGGATGGGTGTGTATGTGTGTGGATGGGTGGGTGGGTATGTTTGTGGATGGGTGGGTATGTGTGTGGATGGGTGGGTATGTGTGTGGATGGGTGGGTGGGTGAGTATGTGTGTGGATGGTTGGGTATGTGTGTGGATGGGTGGGTGGGTATGTTTGTGGATGGTTGGTTTGTATGTGTGTGGATGGTTGGGTATGTGTGTGGATCGGTGGGCATGTTTGTGGATGGGTGGGTATGTTTGTGGATGGGTGGGTATGTATGTGTGTGGATGGTTGGGTATGTGTGTGGATGGGTGGGTATGTGTGTGGATGGTGGGGTGGATGGGTGGGTATGTGTGTGTGGGTATGTGTGGGTGCATGGGTGGGTATGTGTAGGTGGGTGGGTACGTGTGTGGATGGGTGGGTATGTGTCTGGATGGATGGGTATGTTTGTGGATGGGTGGGTATGTTTTTGGATGTGTGGGTGGGTTTGTGTGTGGATGGATGGGTGGGTATGTGTTTTGATGGATGGGTGGGTATGTTTGTGAATGGGTGGGTATGTTTGTGGATGGGTGGTATGTGTGTGGATGGGTGGGTATGTGTGTGTGTGGATGTGTGGGTGGGTGGGTATGTGTAGGTGGGTGGGTACGTGTGTGGATGGGTGGGTATGTGTCTGGATGGATGGGTATGTTTGTGGATGGGTGGGTATGTTTGTGGATGGGTGGTATGTGTGTGGATGGGTGGGTGGGTATGTGTGTGGATGGGTGGGTGATGGGTGGGTATTGTGTGGATGGGAGGTATGTGTGTGGATGGGTGTGTATGTGTGTGGATGGATGGTGGGTATGTGTGTGCATGGGTGGGTATGTGTGTGGATGGGTGGGTATGTGTGTGACGGGTAGGTATGTGTGTGGATGGGTGGGGGTGGGTGGGTGGGTGTGGGTGGTATGTGTGGGTGGATGTGTAGGTGGGTATGTGTGTGGATGGGTGGGTGGGTATGTGTCTGGATGGATGGGTATGTTTGTGGATGGGTGGTATGTTTGGACGGGTGGATGTGTGTGGGTGTGTTTGTGTGTGGATGTGTGTGGATGGGTGGTGTTTGTTTGGATGGATGGGTGGGTATGTTTGTGGATGGGTGGGTATGTTTGTGGATGGGTGGGTATGTGTGTGGATGGGTGGGTATGTGTGTGTGTGGATGGGTGGGTATGTGTGTGGATGAGTGGGTATATGTGTGGATGGGTAGGTATGTGTGTGGTTGGGTAGGTATGTGTGTGGATGGGTGGGTGGGTATGTTTGTGGATGGGTGGGTGGGTATGTGTGTGGATGGATGGGTATGTGTGTGGATGGGTGGGTATGTGTGTGGATGGATGGGGGTATGTGTGTGCATGGGTGGGTATATGTTTGGATGGGTGGGTATGTGTGTGGATGGGTGGGTATGTTTGTGGGTGGGTGGGTATGTATGTGTGTGGATGGGTGGGTGTGTGTTGGTATGTGTGGTTGAGTGGGTATGTGTGTGGATTGTTTGGTATGTGTGTGGATGGTTGGGTATGTGTGTGGATTGGTGGGTGGGTATGTTTATGGATGGGTGGGTATTTATGTGGGTGGATGGGTGGGTATGTGTGTGGATGGGTTGGTATGTGTCTGGATGGGTTGGTATGTGTGTGGATGGGTGGGTGTGTGGGTGGGTATGTGTAGGTGGGTGGGTACGTGTGTGGATTGGTGGGTATGTGTCTGGATGGGTTGGTATGTGTGTGGATGGGTGGGTATGTGTGTGGATGGGTTGGTATGTGTGTGGATGGGTGGGGATGTGTGTGGATGGGTGGATATGTTTGTGGGTGGGTGGGTATGTGTGTGAATGGGTGGGTATGTGTGTGGATGGGTAGGTAGGTGTGGGTATGGGCGGGTGGGTATGTGTGTGGATGGGTGGGTATGTGTTTGGATGGTTCGGTATGTGTGTGGATGGTTCGGTATGTGTGTGGATGGGTGGGTATGTTTGTGGATGGGTGGGTATGTGTGTGGATGGGTGGGTGAGCATGTGTGTGGTTGTTTGGGTATGTGTGTGGATGGGTGGTATGTTTGTGGATGGGTGGGTGGGTGGTATGTGTGTGGATGGTTGGGTATGTGTGTGGATGGGTGGGTGGGTATGTTTGTGGATGGTTGGTTTGTATGTGTATGGATGGTTGGGTATGTGTGTGGATCGGTGGGCATGTTTGTGGATGGGTGGGTATGTGTGTGGATGGGTGGGTATGTGTGTGGATGGGTGGGTGGGTGGTATGTGTGATGGTTGGGTATGTGTGTGGATGGGTGGGTGGGTATGTTTGTGGATGGTTGGTTTGTATGTGTATGGATGGTTGGGTATGTGTGTGGATCGGTGGGCATGTTTGTGGATGGGTGGTATGTGTGTGGATGGGTGGGTATGTGTGTGGATGGGTGGGTGGGTGAGTATGTGTGTGGATGGTTGGGTATGTTTGTGGATGGGTGGGTATGTATGTGTGTGGATGGTTGGGTATGTGTGTGGATGGGTGGGTATGTGTGTGGATGGGTGGGTATGTGTGTGTGGGTATGTGTGGGTGCATGGGTGGGTATGTGTAGGTGGGTGGGTACGTGTGTGGATGGGTGGGTATGTGTCTGGATGGATGGGTATGTTTGTGGATGGGTGGGTATGTTTTTGGATGTGTGGGTGGGTTTGTGTGTGGATGGATGGGTGGGTATGTGTTTTGATGGATGGGTGGGTATGTTTGTGAATGGGTGGGTATGTTTGTGGATGGGTGGTATGTGTGTGGATGGGTGGGTATGTGTGTGGATGGGTGGGTATGTGTTTGGATGGGTGGGTATGTGTGTGGATGGGTAGGTATGTGTGTGGATGGGTAGGTATGTGTGTGGATGGGTGGGTATGTGTGTGGATGGATGGGTATGTGTGTGGATGGGTGGGTATGTGTGTGGATGGATGGGGGGATGGTGTGCATGGGTGGGTATGTTTGTGGATGGGTGGGTATGTGTGTGGATGGGTGGGTATGTTTGTGGGTGGGTGGATGGTATGTGGTGGATGGGTGGGTGGTGGGTGGGTATGTGTGGTTTGGGTATGGATTGTTTGGTATGTGTGTGGATGGTTGGGTATGTGTGTGGATGGGTGGGTGGGTATGTTTGTGGGTATTTATGTGGGTGGATGGGTGGGTATGTGTGTGGATGGGTTGGTATGTGGGTGGGTATGTGTATGGGTGGGTATGTGTGTGGATGGGTGGGTATGTGTCTGGATGGGTTGGTATGTGTGTGGATGGGTGGGTATGTTTGTGGATGGGTTGGTATGGTGTGGGTGGGGATGTGTGTGGATGGGGTGGGTGGGTATGTTTGATGGGTGGATATGGTGGGTGGGTGGGTATGTGTGTGAATGGGTGGGTATGTGTGTGGGTGGGTGGGTGGGAATGTTTGTGGATAGGCGGGTATGTGTGTAGATGGGTGGGTATGTGTGTGGATGGGTGGGTATGTGTGTGGATGGGTAGGTAGGTGTGGGTATGGGCGGGTGGGTATGTGTGTGGATGGTTCGGTATGTGTGTGGATGGGTGGGTATGTTTGTGGATGGGTGGGTATGTGTGTGGATGGGTGGGTATGTGTGTGGATGGGTGGGTGAGCATGTGTGTGGTTGTTTGGGTATGTGTGTGGATGGGTGGTATGTTTGTGGATGGGTGGGTGGGTGGTATGTGTGTGGATGGGTGTGTATGTGTGTGGATGGGTGGGTGGGTATGTTTGTGGATGGGTGGGTATGTGTGTGGATGGGTGGGTATGTGTGTGGATGGGTGGGTGGGTGTGTATGTGGTGGATGGTTGGGTATGTGTGTGGATGGGTGGGTGGGTATGTTTGTGGATGGTTGGTTTGTATGTGTGTGGATGGTTGGGTATGTGTGTGGATCGGTGGGCATGTTTGTGGATGGGTGGGTATGTTTGTGGATGGGTGGGTATGTATGTGTGTGGATGGTTGGGTATGTGTGTGGATGGGTGGGTATGTGTGTGGATGGGTGGGTATGTGTGTGTGGGTATGTGTGGGTGCATGGGTGGGTATGTGTAGGTGGGTGGGATGTGGATGGGTGGGTATGTGTCTGGATGGATGGGTATGTTTGTGGATGGGTGGGTATGTTTTTGGATGTGTGGGTGGGTTTGTGTGTGGATGGATGGGTGGGTATGTGTTTGGATGGGTGGATGTTTGTGTGGGTGGGGTTTGTGGTGGGTGGTATGTTTGTGGGAATGGGTGGGGTGTGGGTGTTGTGTGGATGGGTGGTATGTGTGGATGGATGGGTATGTGGTGTGTGGGTATGTGTGGTATGTGTGAACATGGGCATGTTTGTGGATGTGGGTATGTGTGTGGATGGGTGGGTGGTGTATGGATGTGGGATGTGGTGGGTATATGTGTGTGGATGGGTGGGTATGTGTGTGTGGATGGGTGGGTATGTGTGTGGATGGGTGGGTATGTGTGTGGATGGGTGGGTGGGTATGTGTGTGGATGGGTGGGTATGTGTGTGGATGGGTGGGTATGTGTGTGGATGGGTAGGTATGTGTGGATGGGTGGGTATGTTTATGGATGGGTGGATGTTTGTGGATGGGTGGGTATGTTTGTGGATGGGTGGGTATGTGTGTGGATGGGTGGGTATGTGTGTGTAGATGGGTGTGGGTGGGTGGTGGGTATATGTGTGGATGGGTGGGTATGTGTGGGTGGGTGGGGTGTGGATGGGTGGGTGGGTATGTGTGTGGGATGGGTGGATATGTATGTGTGTGGATGGGTGGGTATGTGTGTGGATGGGTGGGTATGTGTGTGATGGGTGGGTATATGTTTGGATGTGGGTATGTGTGTGGATGGGTATGTGGGTGTGGATATGTGTGTGGATGGGTGGGGTATGTTGTGGATGGGTGGGTATGGTATGTGTGTGGATGGGTGGTATGTGTGTGGATGGTGGGTATGTGTGTGTGATGGTTGGTTTTATGTGGTGGATGGGTGGGTATGTTTGTGGATGGGTGGGTATGTGTGTGGATGTGTGGATGGGTGGGTATGTGTGTGGATGGGATGGGTGGGTATGTCTGGATGGGTTTATGTGTGTGGATGGGTGGGTATGTTTGTGGATGGGTTGGTATGTGTGTGGATGGGGGGGCATGTGTGTGGATGGGTGGATATGTTTGTGGATGGGTGGGTATGTGTGGATGGGTGGGTATGTGTGGATGGGTGGGTGGGCATGTGTGGTGGATGGGTGGGTATGTGTTTGATGGATCGGGTGGGGATGTTGTGTGGATGGATGGGTATGTTTGTGGATGGGTGGGTATGTGTGTGGATGGGTGGGTATGTGTGTGGATGGATGGGTATGTGTGTGGATGGGTGGGTATATGTGGATGGGGGTGGGTATGTGTGTGGATGGGTGGGTATGTTTGTGGATGGGTGGGTATGTATGTTTGTGTGGATGGGTGGGGTGTGGTTGGGTATGTGTGGAGTGGGTATGTTTGTGGATTGTTTGGTATGTGTGTGGATGGTTGGGTATGTGTGTGGATGGATGGGTGGGTATGTTTGTGGATGGGTGGGTATGTATGTGGGTGGATGGGTGGGTATGTGTGTGGATGGGTTGGTATGTGTGGGTGGGATGTGTGGTGGGTGGGTATGTGTGTGGATGGGTGGGTATGTGTGTGGATGGGTATGGTGTGTGTGGATGGGTGGGTATGTTTGTGGATGGGTTGGTATGTGTGTGGATGGGTGGGGATGTGTGTGGATGGGTGGATATGTTGTGGGTGGGTGGGGATGTGTGTGGATGGGTGGGTATGTGTGTGGGTGGGTATGTGTGTGTGAATGGGTGGGTATGTGTGTGGATGGGTGGGGTATGTTTGTGGATGGTGGGTATGTGTGTAGATGGGTGGGTATGTTTGTGGATGGGTGGGTATGTGTGGATGGGTAGGTAGGTGTGTGGATGGATGGGTGGGTATGTGTGGATGGTATGTGTGTGGATGGGTGGGTATGTTTGTGGATGGGTGGGTATGTGTGTGGATGGGTGGGTATGTGTGTGGATGGGTGGGTGAGTATGTGTGTGGATGGGTGGGTATGTGTGTGGATGGGTGGTATGTGTGTGGATGGGTGGGTGGGTATGTGTGTGGATGGGTGGGTATGTGTGTGGATGGGTGGGTATGTGTGTGGATGGGTGGGTATGTGTGGATGGGTGGGTATGTGTGTGATGGGTGGGATGGGTGAGTATGTGTGTGGATGGGTGGGTATGTGTGTGGATGGGTGGGTGGGTATGTTTGTGGATGGTTGTGTTTGTATGTGTGGATGGTTGGGTATGTGTGTGGATGGTGGGTATGTTTGTGGATGGGTGGGTATGTTTGTGGATGGGTGGGTATGTATGTGTGTGGATGGTTGGGTATGTGTGTGGATGGGTGGGTATGTGTGTGGATGGGTGGGTATGTGTGTGTGGGTATGTGTGGGTGCATGGGTGGTGTGGATGGGTGGGTACGTGTGTGGATGGGTGGTATGTGTCTGGATGGATGGGTATGTTTGTGGATGGGTGGGTTTGGATGTGTGTGTGGATGGGGGTGGGTATGTGTGTGTGGATGGGTGGGTATGTTTGTGACGGGTGGGTATGTGTGTGGATGGGTGGGTATGTGTGTGGATGGTATGTGTGTGTGGGTATGTGTGGTGATGGGTGGGTATGTGACGGGGATGGGTGGGTATGTGTGTGGATGGGTGGGTATGTGTGTGGATCGGTGGGTATGTTTGTGGATGGGTGGGTATGTTTGTGGATGGGTGGTATGTTTGTGATGGGTGTATGTGTGTGGATGGGTGGGTATGTGTGTGGATGGGTGGGTATGTGTGTGGATGGGTGGGTATGTGTGTGGATGGGTGGGTATGTTTGTGGATGGGTGGGTGGGTATGCCAGGATGGGTGGGTATGTGTGTGGATGGGTGGGTATGTGTTGTGGATGGGGTGGGTGGATGGGTGGGCATGTGTGTGGGATGGGTGGGTGGGTATGTGGGTGGATGGGTGGGTATGTGTGGATGGGTGGGTGGGTATGTGTCTGGATGGATGGGTATGTTTGTGGACGGTGGGTATGTTTTGGATGTGGGTGGGTTTGTGTGTGGATGGATGGGTGGGTATGTGTTTGGATGGATGGGTGGGTATGTTTGTGGATGGGTGGGTATGTTTGTGGATGGGTGGGTATGTGTGTGGATGGGTGGGTATGTGTTTGTGTGGATGGGTTGTTATGTGTGTGGATGGGTGGGTATATGTGTGGATGGGTAGGTATGTGTGTGGATGGGTAGGTATGTGTGTGGATGGGTGGGTGGGTATGTTTGTGGATGGGTGGGTGGGTATGTGTGTGGATGGATGGGTATGTGTGTGGATGGGTGGGTATGTGTGTGGATGGAGGGGGGTATGTGTGTGCATGGGTGGGTATGTGTGTGGATGGGTGGGTATGTGTGTGGATGGGTGGGTATGTGTGTGGGTGGGTATGTGGGGTATGTGTGTGGATGGGTGGGTATGTGTGGATGGTTGGTATGTGTGTGGTTGAGTGGGTATGTGTGTGGATTGTTGGGTATGTGTGTGGATGGTTGGGTATGTGTGTGGATGGGTGGGTGGGTATGTTTATGGATGGGTGGGTATTTTTATGTGGGTGGATGGGTGGGTATGTGTGGATGGTATGTGTCTGGATGGGTGGGTATGTGTGTGGATGGGTGGGGGGTGGGTGGGTCTGGTGGTGGGTGGGTATGTGTGTGGATGGGTGGGTATGTGTCTGGATGGGTGGGTATGTGTGTGGATGGGTGGGTATGTGTGTTGATGGGTGGTATGTTTGTGGATGGGTGGGGATGTGTGGATGGATGGGTGGATATGTTTGTGGGTGGGTGGGTATGTGTGTGAATGGGTGGGTATGTGTGTGATGGGTGGGTAGGATGTGGGTATGTGTGGGGTGGGTATATGTGTGGATGGGTGGGTATGTGTTTGGGGTAGGTATGTGTGTGGATGGGTGGGCATGTGTGGATGGATGGGTGGGTATGTGTGATGGATGGGTATGTGTGTGGATGGGTGGGTGAGCATGTGTGTGGATGTTTGGGTATGTGTGTGGATGGGTGGTATGTTTGTGGATGGGGTGGGTGGGTGGTATGTGTGTGGATGGTTGGGTATGTGTGTGGATGGGTGGGTATGTGTTTGTGGATGGTGTGGGTGGGTATGTGTGTGGATGGTGGGCATGTGTGTGGATGGGTGGGTGGCATGTGTGTGGATGGTTGGGTATGTGTGTGGATGGGTGGGTATGTGTGTGGATGGGTGGGTGGGTGGTTATGTGTGTGGATGGGTGAGTATGTGTGTGGATGGGTGGGTGGGTACGTGTGTGGATGTGTATGTGATGGATGGTTGGGTATGTGTGTGGATGGGTGGGTATGTGTGTGGATGGGTGGGTATGTGTGTGGATGGGTGGGATGTGTGTGGATGGGTGTGGATGTTTGTGGATGGTGGGTATGTTTGTGGATGGGTGTATGTGGTGTGGATGGGTGGGTATGTGTGTGGATGGGTGGGTATGTGTGTGGATGGGTGGGTATGTGTGTGTGGGTATGGGCATGTTTGTGCATGGGTGGGTATGTGTGGGATGGGTGGGTACGTGTGTGGATGGTTGGGTATGTGTGTGGATGGGTGGGTATGTTTGTGGATGGGTGGGTATGTTTTTGGATGGGTGGGTGGGTTTGTGTGTGGATGGATGGGTGGGTATGTGTTTTGATGGATGGGTGGGTATGTTTGTGAATGGGTGGGTATGTTTGTGGATGGGTGGTATGTGTGTGGATGGGTGGGTATGTGTGTGTGTGGATGGGTGGAAGGGTGGGTATGTGTTTGGATGGGTAGGTATGTGTGTGGATGGCTAGGTATGTGTGTGGATGGGTGGGTGGGTATGTTTGTGGATGGATGGGTATGTGTGTGGATGGGTGGGTATGTGTGTGGATGGGTGGGTATGTGTGTGGATGGATGGGGGTATGTGTGTGGATGGGTGGGATATGTTTTGATGGGTGGGCATGTGTATGGATGGTTGGGTATGTTTGTGGATGGGTGGGCATGTTTGTTGTGTGTGGATGGGTGGGTGTGTGTGGATTGGTGGGCATGTTTGTGGATGGCTGGGTGTGTGGATGTGTGTGTGGATGGGTGGGTGGATGGGTGGGTATTTATGGGTGGTGGGTGGATGGGTGGGTATGTGTGGGTGGGTGTGTGTAGGTGGGTGGGTATGTGTGGATTGGTGGGTATGTCTGGATGGATTGGTATGTGTGTGGATGGGTGGGTATGTTTTTGTGACGGTGGGTTTGTGTGTGGATGGGTGGGGATGTTTGTGGGTGGATATGTTTGTGGGTGGGTGGGGATGTGTGTGATGGGTGGGTATGTTTGTGGATGGGTGGGTATGTGTGTGGATGGGTGGGCATGTGTGGAAGGGTGGGGTGGTGGGAATGTTTGTGGATGGCTAGTATGTGTGTGTAGGTGGGTGGCATGTGTGTGGATGGCATGTGTGTGGACGGGCAGGCATGTGTGTGATGGATGGGTGGGCATGTGTGTGACGGTGGGCATGTGTGGACGGGTGGGCATGTTTGTTGGAGTGTGTGTGTGGATGGGTGGGTATGTGTGTGGATGGGTGGGTGAGTATGTTTGTGATGGTTGTTTGGCATGTGTGTGGATGGGTGGCATGTATGTTTGTGGATGGGTGGGTATGTGTGTGGATGGGTGGGTATGTGTGTGGATGGGTGGTATGTGTGTGGATGGACGGGTGGGTATGTGTGTGATGGGTGGGTGGGTATGTGTGTGACGGGTGGGTGGGGGTATGTGTCTGGATGGGTGGGCATGTGTGTGGACGGGTGGGTGGGCATGTGTGGGTGGAATGGTGGGTATGTGTGTGGATGGGTGGGTGTGTGTGGATGGTGGGTATGTTTGTGGACGGGTGGGCATGGGGGGCGGGCATGTGTGTGGATGGATGGGTATGTGTGTGGACGGGTGGGTATGTGTGTGGATGGGCATGTTTGTGGTATGTGTGTGATGGGTGGGTATGTGTAGGTGGGTGGGCACGTGTGTGATGGGTGGGTATGTGTCCGTGGATGGGGTTTGTGGGTGGGCATGGTGGGTGGGTGGGTATGTTTGTGGACGGTGGGTGGGTATGTGTTTTGTGGACGGGTGGGTATGTTTGTGGAACGGGTGGGTATGTGTGGACGGGTGGAATGTGTGTGACGGGTGGGCATATGTGTGTGGGTTGGTGTGTGATGGGTGGGTATGTGTAGGTGGGTGGGCATGTGTGTGGATGGGTGGGCATGTGTGACGGATGGGTATGTGTGGTTGAGTGGGTATGTTTGTGGTGGGTGGTATGTGTGTGGATGGTTGGGTATGTGTGTGGACGGGTGGGTGGGTATGTTTGTGGACGGATGGGCATGTGTGTGATGGGTGGGTATGTGTGTGGGACGGACGGTGGGCGTGTGGATGGGTGGGCATGTGTGGACGGGTGGGTATGTGTGTGGATGGGTGGGTATGTGTGGATGGGTGGGGTATGGTGGGTGGGGTGACGGGTGGTGGGTGGGCATGTGTGGACGGGTGGGCATGTGTGTGGATGGACGGGCATGTTTGTGGACGGGTGGGCATGTTTTTGGACGTGTGGGTGGTTTCTGTGTGGGTGGATGGGTATGTGTGTGGTGGGTGGCATGTTTGTGGACGGGTGGGCATGTTTGTGGACGGGTGGGTATGTGTGGACGGGTGGGCATGTGGTGTGGGTGTGGTGGGCATGTGGTGGATGGGTGGGTATGTGTGTGGATGGGTGGGGATGTGGTGGGTGGGTAGGCATGTGTGGGTGGGGACGGGATGGGTGGCATGTGTGGTGGTGGGCATGTGTGTGGATGGGTGGGTATGTGTGTGACGGACGGGGGTGGTGCATGGGTGGGCATATTTGTGGACGGTGGGCATGTGTGGACGGGTGGGTATGTTTGTGGCGGGTGGGCATGTATGATTGTGTGGTGTGGGTGGGTGGGTGGGTATGTGTGGTGAGTGGCATGTTTGTGGATTGTTTGGTATGTGTGTGGATGGATGGGCGGTATGTGATGGGTGGGTGGGTATGTTTGTGGACGGGTGGGTATGTGTTATGTGGGTGGATGGGTGGGCATGTGTGGTGGGTTGGTGTGGATGGTGGGTGGGTATGTGTTTTAGGTGGGTGGGTACGTGTGTGGATGGGTGGGTATGTGTCTGGACGGGTGGTATGTGTGTGGACGGGTGGGTATGTTTCAGGATGGGTTGGTGCATGTGTGTGACGGTGGGGATGTGGATGGGTGGATATGTTTGTGGGTGGATGGGGACGTGTGGATGGGTGGATATGTTTGTGGGTGTGGGTGGGCATGTGTGTGGGTGGGTATGTGTGTGGGTGGGTGGGTGGGAATGTTTGTGGACAGGCGGGCATGTGTGTAGATGGGTGGGCATGTGTGTGGATGGGTGGGCATGTGTGTGGATGGGTAGGTAGGGTGTGGGTATGGTTTGGGTGGGTAGGTGTGTGTGATGGTCTAGGCATGTGTGGATGGGTGGGTATGTTTGTGGATGGGTGGGCATGTGTGTGGACGGGGTGGGTATGTGTGTGGATGGGTGGGTGAGCATGTGTGTGGATGTTTGGGTATGTGTGTGGATGGGTGGGTATGTTTGTGGATGGTGGTGGTATGTGTGTGGATGGGTGTGTATGTGTGTGGATGGGTGGGTTATGTTTGTGGATGGGTGGGTATGTGTGTGGATGGGTGGGTATGTGTGTGATGGGTGGGTGGGTGAGTATGTGTGTGGATGGTGGGTATGTGTGTGGATGGGTGGGTGGGTATGTTTGTGGATGGTTGGTTTGTGGGTGTGTGTGGATGGCTGGGTATGTGTGTGGATGGTGGGCATGTTTGTGATGGGTGGGCATGTTTGTGGATGGGTGGGCATGTATGTGTGTGGATGGTTGGGTATGTGTGTGGATGGGTGGGCATGTTTGTGGATGGGTGGGTATGTGTGTGTGGGTATGTGGGTGCATGGGTGGGTATGTGTAGGTGGGTGGGTATGTGTTTGGATGGGTGGGCATGTGTCCGGACGGATGGGCATGTTTGTGGACGGGGGTGGGCATGTTTTGGACGTGTGGTGGGTTTGTGTGTGGATGGATGGGTGGGTATGTGTTTGGATGGACGGGTGGGCATGTTTGTGAACGGGTGGGCATGTGTGGATGGCATGTGTGTGGATGGGCGGGCATGTGTGTGGGCATGGGTGTGGGTGGACGGGTGGGTATGTGTAGGTGGGTGGGCACGTGTGTGGATGGGTGATTATGTGTCTGGACGGATGGGTATGTGTGTGGACGGGGGGCATGTTTGTGGACGGGTGGCATGTGTGTGACGGGTGGGCATGTATGTGTGTGGATGGTTGGGACATGTGTGGACGGGTGGGCATGTGTGTGGACGGGTGGATGGTCCGGACGTGGGTGGGCATGTGTGTGCATGGGTGGGCATGTGTGTGGACGGTGGGCATGTGCGGATCAGCAGGCATGTGTGTGGATGGGTGGGCATGTGTGTGGGTCCGGGTGGGGGGTGGGCATGTGGGTGGATGGGTGGGCATGTGTGTGATGGGTGGGTGGGCATGTGTCTGGACGGATGGGCATGTTTGTGGACGGGTGGCCATGTTTTTGACGTGTGGGTGTGGTTTGTGTGGATGGACGGGTGGGCATGTGTTTGGACGGACGGGTGGGTATGTTTGTGGATGGGTGGGCATGTTTGTGGACGGGTGGGCATGTGTGTGGACGGGTGGGCATGTGTGTGTGTGACGGTGGTTATGTGTGTGGACGAGTGGGTATATGTGTGGACGGGCAGGCATGTGTGTGGTTGGGCAGGCATGTGTGTGGACGGGGTGGGTGGGTATGTTTGTGGACGGGTGGGTGGGCATGTGTGTGGACGGTGGGTATGTGTGTGGACGGTGGTATGTGGGTGACGGACGGGGGTATGTGTGGCATGGGTGGGCATATGTTTGATGGGTGGGCATGTGTGTGGATGGGTGGGCATGTTTGTGGGTGGGTGGGTATGTATGTGTGTGGACGGGTGGGTGTGTGTTGGTATGTGTATGAGTGGGTTGTGGATTGTCGCATGTGTGGATGGTGGGTATGTGTGTGGATGGGGGTGGGCATGTTTATGGGTGGGTGGGTATTTATGGGTGGACGGTGGGCATGTGTGTGATGGGTGGTGGTATGTGTCTGGATGGGTTGGTATGTGTGTGGATGGGTGGGGGTGTGATGGGTGGGTATGTGTAGGTGGGTGGGGTACGTGTGTGGATGTTTGTGGTGGGTGGGGATGTGTATGGATGGGTTGGATATGTGTGTGGATGGGTGGGTATGTGTGTGGATGGGTTGGTATGTGTGTGGATGGGTGTGGGATGTTTGTGGATGGGTGGATATGCGTTTGTGGGATGGTGGGTATGTGTGTGAATGGGTGGGTATGTGTGTGGATGGGTAGGTAGGTGTGTGTATGGGCGGGTGGGTATGTGTGTGGATGGGTGGGTATGTGTGGATGGTTCGGCATGTGTGGTGGATGGTGGCATGTGTGGATGGATGGGCATGTTTGTGGATGGGTGGGTATGTGTGGATGGGTGGGTGAGCATGTGTGTGGTTGTTTGGGCATGTGTGTGGATGGGTGGTATGTTTGTGGATGGGTGGGTGGGTGTTATGTGTGTGGATGGTTGGGTATGGTGTGGATGGGCAGGTGAGGTGTGTATGGGCGGTTGGGTATGTGTGTGGATGGGTGGGTATGTTTGTGGATGGGTGGGCATGTGTGTGGATGGGTCGGTATGTGTGTGGATGGTGGGTCATGTGTGTGGATGGGTGGGTATGTGTGTGGATGGGTGGTGACATGTGGTGTGGTATGTTTGGGTATGTGTGTGGATGGGTGGTATGTTAGGTGGGTGGATGGTGGGTGGTATGTGTGTGGATGGATGGGTATGTGTGGATGGGTGGGTGGGCATGTTTGTGGATGGATGGGTGGGTATGTGTGATGGATGGGTGGGCATGTTTGTGGATCGGCATGTTTGTGGATGGGTGGTATGTGTGTGGATGGGTGGGTATGTGTGTGGATGGTGGATGGGTGAGTATGTGTGTGGATGGTGGGTATGTGTGTGGATGGGGGTGGGCATGTTTGTGGATGGTGGGTATGTGTGTGGATGGGTGGGTATGTGTGTGGATGGATGGTTGGGCATGTGTGTGGATGGGTGGATGTTTGTGGATGAGTGGGTATGTTGTGGACGTTGGGTGTGTGGATCGGATGGTGTGGATGGCATGTTTGTGGATGGGTGGGCATGTATGTGTGTGGATGGTTGGGTATGTGTGGATGGGTGGGCATGTGTGTGGATGGGTGGGTATGTGTGTGTGGGATGTGTGGGTGCATGGGTGGGTATGTGTAGGTGGGTGGGCACGTGTGTGGATGGGTGGGTATGTGTCTGGACGGATGGGGTTTGTGGGTGGGTATGTTGTGTGGTGGATGGGTGGGTATGTGTGTGGATGGGTGGGTGGGTATGTGTGTGGACGGGTGGGTATGTTTGTGGATGGGTGGGCATGTTTGGTGGTGGGTGGGCATGTGTGATGGATGGGTGGGTATGGTTTGGATGGGTGGGCATGTTCAGGATGGGTGGGTATGTTTGGATGGTAGGCATGTGTGTGACGGGTGGGAATGTGTGTGTGTGGGATGGGTGGGCATGTGTGGACGGGTGGGCATATGTGTGGATGGGTGGGCATGTGTGTGACGGTTGGGGGCATGTGTGTGCATGGGTGGGCATATGTTTGGGCGGATGGGTGGGCATGTGTGTGGATGGGTGGGTATGTTGTGATGGGTGGGTATGTGTGTGATGGACGGGTGGATGTGCATGGGATGTGTGTGGATGAGTGGGTATGTTTGTGGATGGGTGGTATGTGTGTGGACGGGTGGGTATGTGTGTGGATGGGTGGTATGTTTGTGGTGGGTGGGTATATGTGGGTGGATGGGTGGGTACCAGTGTGGATGGGTGGGTATGTGTGGGGTGGGCATGTGTGTGGTGGGTGGGCACGTTTGTGGATTGGTGGGCATGTGTGTGGATGGGTGGGTGGCATGTGTGGATGGGTGGGCATGTTTGGGATGGGTGGGTATGTGTGTGTGGGTGGGTGGGGATGTGCAGGATGGGTGGGCATGTTTGTGGGTGGGTGGGGATGTGTCTGGATGGGTGTGGGTATGTTTGTGGATGGGTGGGCATGTGTGTGTGGGTGGGCATGTGTGTGGATGGGTGGTAATGGGATGGATGGGTGGCGGGTATGTGTGTGGATGGGTGGGCATGTGTGTGGATGGGTGGGTATGTGTGTGGATGGTGGGTATATGTGTGGATGGGTAGGTATGTGTGTGGTCAGGTATGTGTGGTGGGTGGGTGGGCATGTGTGTGGATGGTGGGATGTGTGTGGATGGGTGGGCATGTGTGTGGATGGGTGGGCATGTGTGTGATGGGGGGGCATGTGTGTGGATGGGTGGGCATATGTTGTGATGGGTGGGCATGTGTGTGGACGGGTGGGCATGTTTGTGGATGGGTCATGTGTGTGACGGGTGGGTGGGTATGTGTGGCATGGGTATGTGTCGGTCGGTGGGCATGTGTGTGGATGGTGGTATGTGTGTGGATGGGTGGGCATGTGTGTGGATGGGCGGGCATGTTTTTGGACGGGTGGGTGTGCGGGGATGGGTGGGCATGTGTGTGGACGGCTGGCATGTCTGGACGGTGGCATGTGTGACGGTGGGTGTGGGTGGGCATGTGTAGGTGGGTGGGCATGTGTGTGGACTGGTGGGCATGTGTCCGGATGGACGGGCATGTGTGGACGGGCGGGCATGTGTGACGGATGGGTTGGTATGTGTGTGACGGGGGGGTGACGGGACGGGCGTTTGTGGGTTGAGGGCATGTGTGAACGTTGGCATGTGTGGACGGGCAGGCAGGTGTGTGATGGGCGGGCGGGCATGTGTGGACGGGTGGGCATGTGTTTGATGGTTCGCATGTGTGACGGTCTGGCATGTGTGTGACGGTGGGCATGTTTGTGGACGGGTGGGCATGTGCGGTGGGGACGCATGTGTGGGGTGTTTGGGCATGTGTGTGGACGGGGTGGCATGTTTGTGGATGGTGGGTGGGTGCATGTGTGGACGGGTGGCATGTGGTGGGGGTGGGCATGCTTGTGGACGGGCTGGATGTGTGACGGATGGGCATGTGTGTGTGGACGGGTGGGCATGTTTGTGGATGGGTGGCATGTGTGGACGGGTGGCATGTGTGTGGGTGGGTGAGCATGGTGTGACGGGGGCATGTGTGTGACGGGGTGGGTGGGCATGTTTGTGGACGGGGTGGGTATGTGGATTGTGGTGATCGTGACGGTGGGCATGTGTGTGGATGGGTGGGCATGTGTGTGACGAGTGGGCATGTGTGTGATGGGGGTGGGTGAGCATGTGTGGATGGCTGTTTGTGACGGGTGGGCATGCATGTGTGTGATGGTGGTATGTTTGGGCATGTGGTGGGACGGGTGGGCATGTGTGTGGACGGGTGGGCATGTGTGTGTGGGCATGTGTGACGGTGGTGGGTATGTGCATGGGTGGGCATGTGGACGGGTGGCATGTGTCTGGATGGATGGCATGTTTGTGACGGGTGGGCATGTCTTGGACGGTGGGTGGGTATGTGTGGATGACGGGTGGGCATGTGTGTGGACGGACGGGCGGGCATGCAGACGGGTGGTTTGCATGTTTGTGGACGGTGGGTGGTATGTGTGTGATTCCAGGGCATGTGTGTGTGTGGATGGGTGAGGGGTGGGCATGTGTTTGGATGGGTGAGCATGTGTGGATGCTGGGCATGTGTGTGGATGGGTGGGTGGGTATGTGTGTGGATGGATGGGCATGTGTGTGGATGGGTGGGTATGTGTGTGGATGGGTGGGCATGTGTGTGACGGACGGGGGCATGTGTGTGCATGGTGGGCATGTTTGATGGGTGGGCATGTGTGGATGGGTGGGTATGTTTGCCCAGGGTGGGTGGGTATGTATGTATGTGTGTGGACGGGTGGGGTGTGGGTGGGTATGTGTGGTTGAGTGGGCATGTTTGTGGACTGTTTGTATGTGTGGATGGTTGGGCATGTGTGACGGGCGGGTGGGCATGTTTATGGGATGGGCGGGTATTTATGTGGGTGGATGGGTGGGCATGTGTGATGGGTGGTATGTGGGTGGGCATGTGCAGGTGGGTGGGCAACGTGTGCGGATTGGCGGGCATGTGTCCGACGGGTTGGTATGTGTGTGGATGGGTGGGTATGTTTGTGGACGGGCTGGCATGTGGATGGGGATGTGATGGGTGGATATGTCAGGGGGGGGGTGATGTGTGGATGGGTGGATATGTTTGCAGGGCGGGTGGGTATGTGTGTGAATGGGTGGGCATGTGTGTGGGTGGGTGGTGGGAATGTTTGTGGACAGGCGGGCATGTGTGTAGATGGGTGGGCATGTGTGTGGATGGGTGGGCATGTGTGTGGATGGGTAGGTAGGTGTGGGTATGGGCGGGTGGGCATGTGTGTGGATGGTTCGGGCATGTGTGACGGGTGGGCATGTTTGAGGACGGGTGGGCATGTGTGTGGACGGGTGGCATGTGTGTGGATGGGTGGGTGAGCATGTGTGTGGTTGTTTGGGCATGTGTGATGGGTGGTATGTTTGGACGGGTGGGTGGGTGGCATGTGTGTGATGGGTTGATGTGGATGGGTGGTGGGCATGTTTGTGGACGGGTGGGTATGTGTGTGGATGGGTGGGCATGTGTGTGGATGGGGGTGGGTGAGCATGTGTGTGGATGGGTGGCATGTGTGTGGATGGGTGGGTGGGCATGTTTGTGGACGGCTGGTTTGTATGTGTGTGGATGGTTGGGCATGTGTGGGTTTGCTCAGGACGGGTGGGCATGTTTGTGGACGGGTGGGCATGCATGTGTGTGGACGGTCATACGTGTGTGGACGGGCGGGCATGTGTGTGACGGGTGGGCATGTGTGTGGGCATGTGTGGGCATGGGTGGCATGTGTAGGGGTGGCACGTGTGACGGGTGGGCATGTGTCTGGACGGATGGGCATGTTTGTGACGGTGGGCATGTTTTGACGTGTGGGTGGGTTTGTGTGACGGACGGGCGGGCATGTGTTTTGACGGACGGGTGGGCATGGTGAACGGGTGGCATGTTTGTGGACGGGTGGCATGTGTGGACGGGTGGGCATGTGTGTGGGCATGTGGGCGCAGGGCGGGTATGTGCAGGTGGGTGGGCACGGTGTGGATGGGTGGCATGTGTCCGGACGGATGGGCATGTTTGCGGACGGGTGGGCATGTTTGTGACGGGGATGTGTGTGACGGGTGGCATGTGTGTGTGGGTGGGTGGGCATGTTTGTGGACGGACGGGCTTGATGTGTGGACGGGCAGGCATGTGTGACGGACGGGTGGGTGAGTATGCGGACGGGTGGGCATGTGTGGTGACGGGTGGGCATGTGTGTGGTATGTGTGTGACGGTGGCATGTGTGTGGGTGTTTGTGGACGGGTGGGCATGTGTGTGATGGGTGGGGTGGGACGGATGGGCATGTTTGTGGACGGGTGGCATGTTTCTTGGACATGTGTGCGGATGGACGGCTGGGCATGTGTCTGACGGATGGGCATGTTTGGACGGGTGGGCATGTGTCAGGACGGGTGGGCATGTGACGGGTGGATGGGTGGGTCGGGTGGGATGGTGTGACGAGTGGGATTATGTGTGGATGTGTCTGGGCAGGTATGTGTGTGGATGGGTGGGGCATGTTTGTGGATGGGTGGGCATGTGTGTGGACGGTGGGTGCATGTGTGGATGGGTGGGTGACGGACATGTGTGCATGGGTGGGTATATGTTTGATGGTGGGTATGTGTGTGGATGTTGGTATGTATGTGGTGGATGGGTGGGGTGTGTATGTGTGAGTGGATTGTTGGACTGTATGCATGTGTGTGATGGGTTGGTGGGTATGTTTCACGGACGGGTGGGCATTTACGTGGGTGACGGGTGGGATGGTGTGACGGATGGCATGTGTGGATGGCATGGTGTGACGGGGTGTGTGTGTGGTGGGATGGGTGGGTGGGCACGTGTGTGGATTGCGTGGGTATGTGTCTGGACGGGTGGCATGTGTGTGACGGGTGGGTGGCATGTGTGTGGTGGGCTGGCATGTGTGGATGGGTGGGGACGGATGGGGGCATGTTGTGGGACGGATGGGCATGTGGTGAATGTGTCTGTGACGGGTGGCAGGGTTTGTGTGCATGGACGGGTGGGCATGGTGTGACGGGTGGGCATGTGTTTGGATGATGGATGGGTGGGCATGTGTGGATGGACGGGCATGTTTGTGACGGGTGGGCATGTGTCGGGTGAGATGTGTGGGTTTGGGGTGGACGGGTGGAATGTTTGTGACGGGCGGGGACGGGCGGCATGTGTGGACGGTCATGTGTGCGGACGGGTGGACGGGCATGTTTGTGAGGTGGGTATGGATGGGTGGGCATGTGTGGATCGGTGGGCATGTTTGTGGACGGGTGGGCATGTTTGTGGACGGGTGGGCATGTGTGACGGGTGGGTGTGTGAGCATGGCGGATGGGACATGTGTGGATGGGTGGGGCATGTTTGTGACGGGTGGGTTTGTTTGCATGGATGGGTGTGTGTGGATTGTGCATGTGTGTGACGGGTGGGCATGTGTGTGACGAGTGGGCATGTGGATGGGTGGCATGAGCATGTCAGGACGGCTGGGCATGTGTGACGGGTGGCATGTGTGTGTGGACGGTGGGGTGTGGGGGTGGCATGTGTGTGGATGGGTGGGCATGTGTGGGATGTGTGGGATGGGTGGGTATGTGTAGGTGGGTGGCACGTGGTGGATGGTGGGCATGTGTCTGGATGGATGGGCATGTTTGTGGATGGGTGGGCATGTTTTTGGATGTGTGGGTGGGTTTGGTGTGGACGGATGGGTGGGTATGTGTTTTGATGGATGGTGGGCATGTTTGAGAACGGGTGGGCATGTTTGTGGATGGGTGGCATGTGTGTGGATGGGTGGGCATGTGTGTGTGTGGATGGGTGGAATGTGTGTGTTTGGATTGGGTATGTGTGTGGATGTTAGGTATGTTTGTGGATGGGTGGGTGGGTATGTTTGTGGATGGTGGGTATGTGTGTGGATGGGTGGGCATGTGTGTGGATGGGTGGGCATGTATGTGGATGGATGGGGGTATGTGTGTGATGGGTGGGGTATATGGTGGATGGGTGGGCATGTGTGGATGGGTGGGTATGTGTGTGGAATGGGTGGGTATGCATGGGTGTGGATGGGTGGGTGGGCATGTTTGTGGATGGGTGGGTATGTGTGTGGATGGGTGGGCATGTGTGGATGGGTGGTGGGCATGTTTGTGACGGGTGGGCATGTGGTGGACGGGTGGGTATGTGTTGATGGGTAGGATGTGGGGTGGGATGTAGGTGGGTGGGCACGTGTGTGGATTGATGGGCATGTGTGTGGATGGGAGGGGTATGTGTGTGGATGGGTGGGTATGTTTGTGACGGGTTGGACGTGTGACGGGAGGGATGTGTGTGACGGGTGGCATATGTGTGGGTGGGCGGGGATGTGTGTGGACGGGTGGATATGTTTGTGGACGGGTGGGTATGTGTGTGACGGGTGGGCATGTGTGTGGTGGCGGGCGGGCATGTGTGTGGACGGGGGCATGTGTGTGACGGGTGGGCATGTGGGACGGGTGGGCATGTTGGGACGGGTAGGTGGGCATGGTGGGTTTTGGGACGTGGATGGGTGGGCATGTTTGTGGACGGGTGGGCACGGATGGGTGGGCATGTGTGTGACGGACGGGTGGCATGTGTGTGTGTGAATGGGTGTGACGGGTGGCATGTCAGGACGGGTGGGCATGTGTGTGGACGGGTGGGCATGTGTGTGGACGGGGTGGGCATGTGTGTGGACGGGTGGGCATGTGTGTGACGGGTGGCATGTGTGTGGCTGGTGGGCGGGGGCATGTGTGACGGATGGGTTGGCATGTGTGCGGACGGTGGGTGAGCATGTGTGGACGGTCGGGTATGTGTGTGTGGGTGGGGTGGGATCGGGGGCATGTTTGTGGACGGTGGGCATGTGTGTGGACGGGTGGCATGTATGTGTGTGGACGGTGGGCATGTGTGTGGACGGGGTGGGTATGTGTGTTGTGGGATGGTTGGGCAGCATGTGGGCATGGGTGGGCATGTGACGGTGGGTGGGCATGTGTGACGGGTGGATGTGTCCGGACAGATGGGCATGTTTGTGACGGGTGGGCATGTGTTTGGACGGGTGGGTGGGTTTGTGTGGACGGACGGGTGGGCATGTGTTTTGACGGACGGGTGGGCATGTTTGTGAACGGGTGGGCATGTTTGTGACGGGTGGCATGCGTGTGACGGCGGGCATGTGTGGGTGGGCATGTGTGGGGCACGGGTGGGTGAGGTGGTGGGCACGCAGTGTGGACGGGTGGGCATGTGTTGGACGTGACGGTGGGCATGTGTGTGGACGGGTGGCATGTGGTGACGGGTGGGCATGTGTGGACGGGTGGGTGGGTTTGTGGACGGACGGGCATGTGACGGGCGTGCATGTGCGTGACGGATGGACGTGTGCACGGGCATGTGTGTGACGGGTGGGCATGTTTCGGATGATGCAGGCATGGCGTGACGGGGGCATGTGTGGATGGGCGGGTGGGTGTGGGTGTGACGGGTGGGCATGTGTCCGGACGGGTGGGCATGTGTGGACGGACGGGCATATGTGGACGGGTGGGCATGTTTGTGGACGGGTGGCATGTGTGTGGACGGACGGGTGGGCATGTGTCTGACGGATGGGGCGGGCATGTTTGTGGACGGGGGGCATGTTTGTGACGGGTGGGCATGTGTGTGGACGGGTGGGCATGTGTGTGACTAGACGGGTGGGCATGGGTGGACGATGGGTGTGTGATGGCATGGATGGGATGGGGGCATGTTGTGGACGGGTGGCATGTTTTGATGGGTGGGTGGGCATGTGTGGACGGTGGGCATGTGTGTGGATGGGTGGGTATGTGTGGTGGATGTGGATGGGTGGGCATGTGTGTGGATGGGTGGGTATGTGTGTGGATGGGTGGGCATGTTTGTGGATGGATGGTGGCATGTTTGTGAATGGGTGGGTATGTGGATGGGTGGGACGGTGGATCTGGCCAGGATGTGTTGTGGGGTGGGTGGCATGTGTGTGGATGTGATGTGTGTGGACGGGTGGAGTATGTGTGTGGACGGGTGGGCATGTGTGGGTGGGCATGTGTGGTGGGCTGGGTATGTGTGTGACGATGGGGTGGGTGGGTGGGCATGTGTGGATGGATGGGTACGTGTGGATGGGTGGGCATGTGTGTGGATGGGTGGGCATGTGTGTGGATGGGTGGGTGGCATGTGATGGGTGGTGGGTGGGAATGAATGTGGATGGGTGGGTATGTGTGTGGACGGTGGGTATGTGTGTGGATGGGTGGCATGTGTGTGGATGGGTGGGTATGTGTGTGTGACGGATGGCATGGGTGGATGGGTGGGTATGTTTGTGGATGGGTGGGTATGTGTGTGTGGATGGGTGGGATGTGTGTGGATGGGTGTGGACATGGTGTGGGTGGGTGTGTTGACGGGTGTTAATGGGTGGGTGGGTGGGCATGTGTGTTTGGACGGTGGATGTGTGGATGGGTGGGTGGGCATGTTTGTGAACGGGTGGGCATGTTTGTGACGGGTGGATGGGTGGGTGGGCATGTGTGTGGATGGGTGGGTATGTGTTTGGATGGGTGGGTATGTGTGTGGATGGGTAGGCATGTGTGTGGATGGGTGGGTGGCATGGATGGATGGACGGGCATGTGTGTGGGTGTTTTGTGGATGGGTGGTATGTGTGTGTGGATGGGTGGGCATGTGTGTGGACGGGTGGGTGGGTATGTGTGTGGATGGGTGGGTATGTGTGTGGATGTAGGTGGGCATGTTTGTGGACGGGTGGGTTATGTGTGTGGACGGGTGGGTATGTGTGGATGGATGGGTGTGTATGTTTGGTGGATGGGTGGGTATGTTTGTGAGACGGGTGGGTATGTGTGTGACGGTGGGTATGGTGGATGGGTGGTGTTGGATGGTGGACGATAGGTGGGCATGTGGGTGATGGGTGGGCATGTTTGTGGACGGGTGGGTATGTGTGTGGACGGTGGGCATGTGTGTGACGGGTGGGTATGTGTGTGGGGTGGGTGGACGTAAGGCGGGCATGTGGGTGGATGGGTGGGCATGTGTGTGGATGGGTGGGATGGGTGGGATGGATGGGTGGATGGGTGGATGGGTGGGTGTGTGGACGGGTGGGGCATGTGTGGATGGGTGGGATGTGTGACGGGTGGGTGGGTATGTGTGTGGATGCGTGGGTATGTGTCTGGACGGGTGGGCATGTTGTTGGATTGGGGGTATGAATGTGGATGGGTGGGTTTGTGTGGATGACGGGTGGGCATGTTTTGTGACGGTGGGTGTGTGGATGGGTGGGTGGACGTGTGTGGCATGTGTGTGTGGATGGGTGGGCATGTTTGTGGATGGATGGGGTATGTGTGTGGAATGGGTGGGCATGTGTGTGGATGGGTGGGCATGTGTGTGGACGGGTGGTATGGGTGTGGATGGGTGGGTATGTGTGTGGGTGGGTGGGTATGTGTGTGGACGGGTGGGATGTGTGTCTGCGATGGATGTGTGTGGATTGGTGGGATGAATGTGGATGGGTGGGCAGGTTTGTGTGTGTGGATGGGTGGGCATGTGTTTGGATGGACGGTGGTATGGTGTGGATGGGGTGGATGTTTGTGGACGGGTGGGCATGTGTGTGGATGGGTGGGTATGTGTTTGTGATGGGTGGGTATGTGTGGATGGGTGGGTATGTATGTGGAAGGGTAGGTATGTGTGTGTGGATGGGTAGGTATGGTGGACGGGTGGGGTGGGTATGTTTGTGGATGGGTGTGGGTGGCATGTGTGTGGATGGTGGATGTGTGTGTGGACGGGTGGGTATGGGTGTGGATGGGTGGCAGGTATGTGTGATGGGCGGCATGGTGTGGACGGTGGGTAGGTATGTGTGAGGATGGGTGGTGGTGTGTGTGGTGGGTGGGTATGTGTGTGTGGATGGGTGGGCATGTGTGGAACGGGCAACGTGGGTGGAATGGGTGGGTATGTGGGTGGATGGGTGGCATGTTTGTGGACGGGTGGTATATATTTGTGTGGATGGGTGGGTATGTGTGATGGGTGGATGGGTGGTGGCATGTGTGGATGGTTGGGCATGTGTGTGGATGGTTGGATGTGTGTCGATGGGTGGGTATGTTTGTGGACGGGTGGGCATGTATGCGTGGATGGGTGGGTGGGTATGTGTGGGTGGATGGGTGGGTATGTGTGGATGGGTGGGTGGGTACGTGTGTGGATGGGTGGGTATGTGGATGGCATGTATGTGTGTGGATGGGTGGGTATGTGTGTGGATGGGTGGGTATGTGTGTGATGGGTGGGTATGTGTGTGGATGGGTGGGTATGTGTGTGGTGTGGGTGGGTATGTGTGTGGATGGGTGGTATGTTTGTGGGTGGGTGGGTATGTGTGGATGGGTGGGTATGTGTGTGGATGGATGGGTATGTTTGTGGTGGATGGGTGTGGGTATGTGATGGATATGGATATGTTTTGGATGGATGGGTGGGTATGTTTGTGGATGGGTGGGTATGTTTGTGGATGGGTGGGTATGTGTGTGGATGGGTGGGTATGTATGTGGAAGGGTAGGTATGTGTGTGGATGGGTGGGTATGTGTGTGGATGGGTGGGTGGGTATGTTTGTGGATGGGTGGGTGGGTATGTGTGTGGATGGGTGGGTATGTGTGTGGATGGATGGGGGGTATGTGTGTCCATGGGTGGGTATGTGTGTGGATGGGTGTGTGGATGGGTGGGTATGTGTGTGGACGTGTAGGTAGGTATGTGTGTGGATGTGTGTGTGGGTGGGTGGGTATGTGTGTGTGGATGTGTGGGTATGTGTGTGTGTGGATGGGTGGGTATGTGTGGAAGGGTGGGTATGTTGGTGTATGTGGGTGGGTGGGTATGTGTGATGGATGGGTGGGTATGTGTGTGGATGGATGGGTATGTGTGTGGATGGGTGGTATGTGTGTGGATGGCGGATGTGTAGATGGGTGGGCATGTGTGGATGGGTGGATGTGGGTGGGTGGGTATGTGTGTGGATGGTTAGATATGTGTGTGGATGGGTGGGTGGGCATGTTTGTGGATGGGTGGGTGGTATGTGTGTGGATGGGTGGGTATGTGTGTGGATGGATGGGGGTGGGTATGTGTGTGGATGGGTGGGTTTGTGTCTGGATGGGTGGGCATGTGTGGGTGGGTATGTGTGGGTGGGTGGGTATGTGTGTTGATGGTTGGTTTGTATGTGTGTGGATGGTTGGGTATGTGTGTGGATGGGTGGGTATGTTTGTGGATGGGTGGGTATGTATGGATGGGTGGGTGGGTATGTTTGTGGATGGATGGGTATGTGTGTGGATGGGTGGGTATGTGTGTGGATGGATGGGGGGTATGTGTGTGGATGGGTGGGTATGTGTGTGGATGGGTGGGTATGTCTGTGGATGGGTGGTATATATGTGGATGGGTGGGTGAGTATGTGTGTGGATGGTTTGGTATGTGTGTGGATGGATGGGTGGGTGGGTATGTTTGTGGATGGTTGGTTTGATGTGTGTGGATGGTTGGGTATGTGTGTGGATCGGTGGGCATGTTTGTGGATGGGTGGGTATGTTTGTGGATGGGTGGGTATGTATGTGTGTGGATGGTTGGGTATGTGTGTGGATGGGTGGGTATGTGTGTGGATGGGTGGGTATGTGTGTGTGGGTATGTGTGGGTGCATGGGTGGGTATGTGTGTTGATGGGTGGGTGGGTACGTGTGTGGATGGTGGGTATGTGTCTGGATGGATGGGTATGTTTGTGGATGGGTGGGTATGTTTTTGGATGTGTGGGTGGGTTTGTGTGTGGATGGATGGGTGGGTATGTGTTTTGATGGATGGGTGGGTATGTTTGTGAATGGGTGGGTATGTTTGTGGATGGGTGGGTATGTGTGTGGATGGGTGGGTATGTGTGTGTGTGGATGGGTGGGTATGTGTGATGGGTGGGTATGTGTGTGGATGGGGAGGTATGTGTGTGGATGGGTAGGTATGTGTGTGGATGGGTGGGTGGGTATGTTTGTGGATGGATGGGTATGTGTGTGGATGGGTGGGTGGGTATGTGTGTGGATGGATGGGGGGTATGTGTGTGCATGGGTGGGTATGTGTGTGGATGGGTGGGTATGTGCGTGGACGGGTAGGTATGTGTGTGGATGGGTGGGTATGTGTGTGGGTGGGTGGGTGGGTGGGTGGATGGGTGGGTATGTGTGTGGATGGGTGGGTGGGTATGTGTCTGGATGGATGGGTATGTTTGTGGATGGGTGGGTATGTTTTTGGATGTGTGGGTGGGTTTGTGTGTGGATGGATGGGTGGGTATGTGTTTGGATGGATGGGTGGGTATGTTTGTGGATGGGTGGGTATGTTTGTGGATGGGTGGGTATGTGTGTGGATGGGTGGGTATGTGTGTGTGTGGATGGGTGGGTATGTGTGTGGATGGTGGGTATGTGTGTGGATGGGTAGGTATGTGTGTGGTTGGGTAGGTATGTTTGTGGATGGGTGGGTGGGTATGTGTGTGGATGGATGGGTATGTGTGTGGATGGGTGGGTATGTGTGTGGATGGATGGGTATGTTTGTGGGTGGGTGGGTATGTATGTATGTGTGTGGATGGGTGGGTATATGTTTGGATGGGTGGGTATGTGTGTGGATGGGTGGGTATGTTTGTGGGTGGGTGGGTATGTATGTATGTGTGTGGATGGGTGGGGGTGTGGGTGGGGTATGTGTGGTTGTTGGGTATGTTTGTGGATTGTTTGGTATGTGTGTGGATGGTTGGGTATGTGTGTGATGGGTGGGTGGGTATGTTTATGGATGGGTGGGTATTTATGTGGGTGGATGGGTGGGTATGTGTGGATGGATGGGTGGGTATGTTTGTGGATGGGGGTGGGTATGTGTGTGTGCATGGGTGGGTATATGTTTGGATGGGTGTATATATGTGTGTGGATGGGTGGGTATGTTTGTGGGTGGGTGGGGTATGTATGTGTGTGGATGTGTGTGGTGGGTATGTGTGGTGCAGTGGGTATGTTTGTGGATTGTTGGGTATGTGTGTGGATGGTTGGGTATGTGTGGATGGGTGGGTGGGTATGTTTATGGATGGGTGGTATTTTTGGGTGGATGGGTGGGTATGTGTGTGGATGGGTTGGTATGTGTGGGTGGGTATGTGTAGGTGGGTGGGTATGTGTGGATGGGTGGGTATGTGTGTGGATGGATGGTTGGATGGGTGGATGGGTGGGTATTTGTGGATGGGTTGGTATGTGTGTGGATGGGTGGGGATGTGTGTGGATGGGTGGATATGTTTGTGGGTGGGTGGGTATGTGTGGATGGGTGGATATGTTTGTGGATGGATGGGTATGTGTGTGAATGGGTGGGTATGTGGGTGGGTGGGAATGTTTGTGGATGGGTGGGTATGTGTTTGTGGATGGGTGGGTATGTGTGTGGATGGGTGGGTATGTGTGTGGATGGGTAGGTAGGTGTTTGTGTGGATGGGTGTATGTGTGTGGATGGTTGGGTATGTGTGTGGATGGGTGGGTATGTTTGTGGATGGGTGGGTATGTGTGTGGATGGGTGGGTATGTGTGTGGATGGGTGGGTATGTGTGTGGATGGGTGGGTATGTGTGTGGATGGGTGGTATGTTTGTGATGGGTGGGTGGGGGTATGTGTGTGGACGGTGGCATGTGTGTGGATGGGTGGGTGGGTATGTGTGTGGATGGTTGGGTATGTGTGTGGATGGGTGGGTGGGTATGTTTGTGGATGGGTGGGTATGTGTGTGGATGGGTGGGTATGTGTGTGGATGGTGGGTGGGTAGTATGGGTGGATGGGTTGGGTATGTGTGTGGATGGGTGGGTGGGTATGTTGTGTGGATGGGTGGTTTGTATGTGTGTATGGGATGTGTGGGTGGTTGGGCATGTTTGTGGATTGGTGGGTATGGGTGGATGGTTGGTATGTTTGTGGACGGGTGGGTATGTTTGTGGATGGGTGGGTATGTGTGTGGATGGTGTGGATGGGCGGGTGGTATGTGTGGGTGCATGGGTGGGTATGTGACGTGGTGGGGTGTGGATGGGTGGGTATGTGTCTGGATGGGTGGTATGTTTGTGGATGGGTGGGTATGTTTGGATGGGTGGGTATGTGTGTGGATGGACGGGGGTATGTGTTTTGATGGATGGGTGGGTATGTTTGTGAATGGGTGGGTATGTTTGTGGATGGGTGGTATGTGTGTGGATGGGTGGGATGTGTGATGGTGGGTATGTGTGTGGACAGGTGGGTATGGTGTGGTGGGTGGGTATGTGTGATGGATGGGTGGGTATGTGTGTGGATGGGTGGGTATGTGTGATGGGTGGGTATGTGTGGTGGGTAGGTATGTGTGTGGATGGGTGGGTATGTGTGTGGATGGGTGGGTATGTTTGTGGATGGATGGGTATGTGCGTGGATGGGTGTGTATGTGTGTGGATGGATGGTGGGTATTTGTGTGCATGGGTGGGTATGTGTGTGGATGGGTGGGTATGTGCGTGACGGGTAGGTATGTGTGTGGATGGGTGGGTATGTTTGTGGATGGGCGGGTATGTATGTGGATGGATGGGTGGGTATGTGTGTGGATGGGTGGGTATGTGTGATGGTGGGTATGTTTGTGGGTGGGTGGGTTTGATGTGCATGGTTGGTTTGTGTGTGGATGGATGGGTGGGTATGTGTTTGGATGGATGGGTGGGTATGTTTGTGGATGGGTGGGTATGTATGTGTGTGGATGGGTGGGTGTGTGGGTGGGTATGTGTGGTTGAGTGGGTATGTGTGTGGATTGTTTGGTATGTGTGTGGATGGTTGGGTATGTGTGTGGATTGGTGGGTGGGTATGTTTATGGATGGGTGGGTATTTATGTGGGTGGATGGGTGGGTATGTGTGTGGATGGGTTGGTATGTGTCTGGATGGGTTGGTATGTGTGTGGATGGGTGGGTGTGTGGGTGGGTATGTGTGGGTGGGTGGGTATGTGTGGATTGGTGTATGTGTCTGGATGGGTTGGTATGTGTGTGGATGGGTGGGTATGTGTGGATGGGTTGGTATGTGTGTGGATGGGTGGGGATGTGTGTGGATGGGTGGATATGTTTGTGAATTGGTGGATGTGTGAATGGGTGGGTATGTGTGTGGATGGTAGGTAGGTGTGGGTATGGGCGGGTGGGTATGTGTGTGGATGGGTGGGTATGTGTTTGGATGGTTCGGTATGTGTGTGGATGGTTCGGTATGTGTGTGGATGGGTGGGTATGTTTGTGGATGGGTGGGTATGTGTGGATGGGTGGGTGAGCATGTGTGTGGTTGTTTGGGTATATGTGTGGATGGGTGGTATGTTTGTGGATGGGTGGGTGGGTGGTATGTGTGTGGATGGTTGGGTATGTGTGTGGATGGGTGGGTGGGTATGTGTGGATGGTTGGTTTGTATGTGTATGGATGGTTGGGTATGTGTGTGGATGGGTGGGTATGTTTGTGGATGGGTGGGTATGTGTGTGGATGGGTGGGTATGTGTGTGGATGGGTGGGTGGGTGAGTATGTGTGTGGATGGTTGGGTATGTGTGTGGATGGGTGGGTATGTTTGTGGATGGTTGGTTTGTATGTGTGTGGATGGTTGGGTATGTGTGTGGATGGTTGGTTGGGTATGTGTGTGGATGGTTGGGTATTTGTGTGGATGGGTGGGTATGTTTGTGGATGGGTGGGTAGTATGTGTGTGGATGGGTGGGTATGTATGTGGATGGGTGGGTATGTATGTGTGTGGATGGTTGGGTATGTGTGGATGGGTGGGTATGTGTGTGGATGGGTGGGTATGTGTGTGGACGGGTGGGTATGTGTGTGGATGGGTGGGTATGTGTGTGGGTGGGTGGGTATGTGTGTGGATGGGTGGGTATGTGTCTGGATGGATGGGTATGTTTGTGGATGGGTGGGTATGAATGTGGATGTGTGGACGGGTTTGTGTGTGGATGGATGGGTGGGTATGTGTTTTGTGGATGGGTGGATATGTGTGTGGATGGGTGGGTATGTGGAGGGTATGTTTGTGGATGGATGGGGGTATGTGTGGATGGGTGGGTGTGTGTTTGTGGATGGGTGGAAGGGTGGGTATGTGTTTGGATGGGTAGGTATGTGTGTGGATGGGTGGGTATGTGTGTGGATGGGTGGGTGTGTGTGTGTGGATGGGTGGGTATGTGTGTGGATGGGTGGGTATGTGTGTGGATGGGTGTATGGTGTGGGTATGTGTGGATGGGTGGGTATATGTTTGGATGGGTGGGTATGTGTGGATGTGTGTGTGGATGGGTGGGTATGTTTGTGGATGGGTGGGTATGTGTGTGGATGGGTGGGTATGTTTGTCGGTGGATAGGAGAGTGTGTGGGTGGGTATGTGTGGTTGAGTGGGTATGTTTGTGGATTGTTTGGTATGTGTGTGGATGGTTGGGTATGTGTGTGGATGGGTGGGTGGGTATGTTTATGGATGGGTGGGTATTTATGTGGGTGGATGGGTGGGTATGTGTGTGGATGGGTTGGTATGTGTGGGGTGGTATGTGTAGGTGGGTGGGTACGTGTGTGGATTGGTGGGTATGTGTCTGGATGGGTTGGTATGTGTGTGTGTGGATGGGTGGGTATGTTTGTGGATGGGTTGGTATGTGTAGGATGGGTGGGTACGTGTGTGGATGGCTGGGTATGTGTCTGGATGGGTGGGTATGTGTGTGGATGGGTGGGTATGTTTGTGGGTGGTTGGGTATGTGTGTGGATGGGTGGGTATGTGTGGTGGATGGGTGGATATGTTTGTGGGTGGGTGGGTATGTGTGTGAATGGGTGGGTATGTGTGTGGATGGGTGGGTAGGTGTGTGTATGGATGGGTGGGTATGTGTGTGGATGGGTGG
>NW_027010197.1:0-30000 GCF_036934945.1 Oncorhynchus masou masou
ATTAACATCTGCTAACCATGTGTAGGTGACCATTAACATCTGCTAACCATATTGTAGGTGACCATCTACTAACCATGTGTAGGTGACCATTAACATCTGCTAACCATGTGTAGGTGACCATTAACATCTGCTAACCATGTTAGGTGACCAATAACATCTGCTAACCATGTGTAGGTGACCAATAACATCTGCTAACCATGTGTAGGTGACCAATAACATCTGCTAACCTGACCATTAACATAAGCAACCATGTGTAGGTGACCAATATCTGTTAACCATGTGTAGGTGACCAATAACATCTGCTAACCATGTGTAGGTGACCAATAACATCTGCTAACCATGTGTAGGTGACCAATAACATCTGCTAACCATGTGTAGGTGACCAATAACATCTGCTAACCATGTGTAGGTGACCAATAACATCTGCTAACCATGTGTAGGTGACCAATAACATCTGCTAACCATGTGTAGGTGACCATTAACATCTGCTAACCATGTGTAGGTGACCAGTAACATTTGATTTGAGGTAAGGGAGACCTTGTGTACAGTGATCTTATTCTGGCACCGTGTTAAAGGGAAGTTACAGACACCAACACACAGTCATACAGACACACCACGGCACACAGTCATACAGACACACAGTCATACAGACACACCCCGGCACACACACACACACACACCACGGCACACAGACACACACCACGGCACACAGACACACCCCGGCACACACACACACCCCGGCACACAGACACACACCGGCACACAGACACACACCGGCACACAGACACACACCGGCACACAGACACAAACACACCGGCACACAGACACACTCTGGCACACAGACACACACCGGCACACAGACAAACCACCACACAGACACCGGCACACAGACACACACCGGCACACAGACAAACCACGGCACACAGACACACACCGGCACACAGACACACACCGGCACACAGACACACTCCGCACACAGACACACTGGCACACAGACACACACCGGCACACAGACACACACCGCACACAGACACACACCGGCACACAGACACACTGGCACACAGACACACACGGCACACACACACACACACCGGCACAGACACACACCGGCACACAGACACACACAGGCACACAGACACACACCGGCACACAGACACACACCGGCACACAGACGCACCGGCACACAGACGCACCGGCACACAGACGCACCGGCACACAGACGCACTCCGGCACACAGACGCACACCGGCACACAGACGCACCGGCACACAGACGCACCGGCACATAGACACACACCGGCACACACCGGCACACACCGGCACACAGACACACACCGGCACACACACACACACACACCACGGCACACAGACACACACCACGGCACACAGACACACCCCGGCACACACACACACCCCGGCACACAGACACACACCGGCACACAGACACACACCGGCACACAGACACACACCGGCACACAGACACAAACACACCGGCACACAGACACACTCTGGCACACAGACACACACCGGCACACAGACAAACCACGGCACATAGACACACCGGCACACAGACACACACCGGCACACAGACAAACCACGGCACACAGACACACACCGGCACACAGACACACTGGCACACAGACACACACCGGCACACAGACACACACCGGCACACAGACACACTCCGGCACACAGACACACTCCGGCACACAGACACACTGGCACACAGACACACACCGGCACACAGACACACTCCGGCACACAGACACACTCCGGCACACAGACACACACCGGCACACAGACGCACCGGCACACAGACACACTCCGGCACACAGACGCACACCGGCACACAGACGCACACCGGCACACAGACACACCGGCACACAGACGCACCGGCACACAGACACACACCGGCACACACCGGCACACACCGGCACACACCGGCACACACCGGCACACAGACACACACCGGCACACAGACACACACCGGCACACCCCAAACTGGATTCCTGCAGCATAACCAGAGAAGCAGCATAAAGAGGCAGATGCTTCCAGACAACGTGTCCATGACAGAATGGAGAGAGAAGACAGAAGAGGTGTAAAGGAGGGAGAGAAAGACTGGTGCTGCAGTGCTGTCTGATTGTTGATGCAGTGCTAGGCCCACAGTCACTCTCCCTCTCTCTGGGATGATACTGTAGCCGGGAGGCTGAGGGATTTTCCCTCTGGTTTATAATAAGAAACATGAAGTGTTCAGTGTCAGTGGGCCTGATAAATGTGTGTACAGTGTGTACGAGTGTGTCTGTACAGTGTGTAGTGTCTGTACAGTGTGTACAGTGTCTGTACAGTGTGTAGTGTCTGTATAGTGTGTAGTGTCTGTACAGTGTGTACAGTGTCTGTACAGTGTGTAGTGTCTGTACAGTGTGTAGTGTCTGTACAGTGTGTACAGTGTGTCTGTACAGTGTGTCTGTACAGTGTGTACAGTGTGTACGAGTGTGTCTGTGCAGTGAGTCTGTACAGTGTGTAGAGTGTGGCACAGCTGCAGGCACCGCTGCAGTCACAGGCACAGCTGCAGGTACAGGTACAGCTGCAGGTACAGCTGCAGGTACAGGTACAGCTGCAGGTACAGGCACAGTTGCAGGTACAGGTATAGCTGCAGGTATAGCTGCAGGTACAGCTGCATGTACAAGTACAGGCACAGCTGCAGGTACAGGTACAGCTGCAGGTACAGGCACAGCTGCAGGTACAGCTGCAGGTACAAGTACAGGCACAGCTGCAGGTGCAGGCACAGCTGCAGGTACAGGTGCAGGCACAGCTGCAGGTACAGGCACAACTGCAGGTACAGGCACAACTGCAGGTACAGGTACAGGCACAGCTGCAGGTACATGTGCAGGTACAGCTGCAGGTACAGGCACAGCTGCAGGTACAGGCACAGCTGCAGGTACAGGCACAGCTGCAGGTACAGCTGCAGGTACAAGCACAGGCACAGCTGGGTACAGGCACAGCTGCAGGTACAGGTACAGGCACAGCTGCAGTTACAGGCACAGCTGCAGGTACAGGTACAGGCAGAGCTGCAGGTACAGGCACAGCTGCAGGTACAGGTACAGCTGCAGGTACAGGTACAGCTGCAGGTACAGGTACAGCTGCAGGTACAGCTGCAGGTACAGCTGCAGGTACAGGTACAGCTGCAGGTACAGGCACAGTTGCAGGTACAGGTATAGCTGCAGGTATAGCTGCAGGTACAGCTGCATGTACAAGTACAGGCACAGCTGCAGGTACAGGTACAGCTGCAGGTACAGGTACAGGCACAGCTGCAGGTACAGGTACAGGCACAGCTGCAGGTACAAGTACAGGCACAGCTGCAGGTGCAGGCACAGCTGCAGGTACAGGTGCAGGCACAGCTGCAGGTACAGGTACAGCTGCAGTTACAGGCACAGCTGCAGTTACAGGCACAGTTGCAGGTACAGGTACAGCTGCAGGTACAGGTACAGCTGCAGGTACAGCTGCATGTACAAGTACAGGCACAGCTGCAGGTACAGGTACAGGCACAGCTGCAGGTACAGGTACAGGCACAGCTGCAGGTACAAGTACAGGCACAGCTGCAGGTGCAGGTATAGCTGCAGGTATAGCTGCAGGTACAGCTGCATGTACAAGTACAGGCACAGCTGCAGGTACAGGTACAGCTGCAGGTACAGGTACAGGCACAGCTGCAGGTACAGGTACAGGCACAGCTGCAGGTACAGCTGCAGGTACAAGTACAGGCACAGCTGCAGGTGCAGGCACAGCTGCAGGTACAGGTGCAGGCACAGCTGCAGGTACAGGTACAGCTGCAGGTACAGGTACAGCTGCAGGTACAGCTGCATGTACAAGTACAGGCACAGCTGCAGGTACAGGTACAGGTACAGCTGCAGGTACAGGTACAGGCACAGCTGCAGGTACAGGCACAGCTGCAGGTACAAGTACAGGCACAGCTGCAGGTACAAGTACAGGCACAGCTGCAGGTGCAGGCACAGCTGCAGGTACAGGTGCAGGCACAGCTGCAGGTACAGGCACAACTGCAGGTACAGGTACAGGCACAGCTGCAGGTACATGTGCAGGTACAGGTACAGCTGCAGGTACAGGCACAGCTGCAGGTACAGGCACAGCTGCAGGTACAGGCACAGCTGCAGTTACAGGCACAGCTGCAGGTACAGGTGCAGGCACAGCTGCAGGTACAGGTACAGCTGCAGGTACAGGCACAGCTGCAGGTACAGGCACAGCTGCAGGTACAGGCACAGCTGCAGGTACAGGTACAGCTGCAGGTACAGGTACTGTTACAGGTACAAGTACAGGTACAGATGCAGGTGCAGCTGCAGGTACAGGTGCAGGAACGGCTGCAGGTACAAGTGCAGGCACAGCTGCAGGTACAGGTGCAGGCACAGCTGCAGGTACAAGTGCAGGCACAGGTACAGGTACAGCTGCAGGTACAGCTGCAGGTACAGGCACAGCTGCAGGTACTGTTACAGGTACAAGTACAGGTACAGATGCAGGTGCAGCTGCAGGTACAGGTGCAGGAACGGCTGCAGGTACAAGTGCAGGCACAGCTGCAGTTACAGGTACAGCTGCAGGTACAGGTGCAGGCACAGCTGCAGGTACAAGTGCAGGCACAGCTGCAGGTACAGGTGCAGGCACAGCTGCAGGTACAAGTGCAGGCACAGGTACAGGTACAGCTGCAGGTACAGCTGCAGGTACAGGCACAGCTGCAGGTACTGTTACAGGTACAAGTACAGGTACAGATGCAGGTGCAGCTGCAGGTACAGGTGCAGGAACGGCTGCAGGTACAAGTGCAGGCACAGCTGCAGTTACAGGTACAGCTGCAGGTACAGGTGCAGGCACAGCTGCAGGTACAAGTGCAGGCACAGCTGCAGGTACAAGTGCAGGCACAGCTGCAGGTACAGGTGCAGGCACAGCTGCAGGTACAGGTGCAGGCACAGCTGCAGGTACAAGTGCAGGCACAGCTGCAGGTACAAGTGCAGGCACAGCTGCAGTTACAGGCACAGCTGCAGTTACAGGCACAGCTGCAGTTACAGGTACAGCTGCAGGTACAGGTGCAGGCACAGCTGCAGGTACAAGTACACGTACAGGTGCAGGCACAGCTGCAGGTACAGGTGCAGGCACAGCTGCAGGTACAGGTGCAGGCACAGCTGCAGGTACAAGTACAGGTACAGGTGCAGGCACAGTTGCAGGTACAAGTACAGGTACAGGTGCAGGCACAGCTACAGGTGCAGGTACAGGTATGGCTATGGGTCCAACTGCAGGTACAGGTACAGCTACAGGTGCAGGTACAGGTACGGCTACGGGTACAACTGCAGGTACAGCTACAGGTACAGCTACAGGTACAGCTACAGGTACAGGTGCAGGCACAGCTGCAGGTACAGGTGCAGGCACAGCTGCAGGTACAAGTGCAGGCACAGCTGCAGTTACAGGCACAGCTGCAGTTACAGGTACAGCTGCAGGTACAGGTGCAGGCACAGCTGCAGGTACAAGTTCACGTACAGCTGCAGGTACAGGTGCAGGTACAAGTACAGGTACAGGTGCAGGCACAGCTGCAGGTACAGGTGCAGGCACAGCTGCAGGTACAGGTACAGGTACAGCTGCAGGTACAGGCACAGCTGCAGGTACAGGTACAGCTGCAGGTACAGCTGCAGGTACAGCTGCAGGTACAGGCACAGCTGCAGGTACAGGTACAGTTACAGGTACAAGTACAGGTACAGATGCAGGTGCAGCTGCAGGTACAGGTGCAGGAACGGCTGCAGGTACCTACACAGCTGCAGGTGCAGGTACAGCTACAGGTACAGGTGCAGGTGCAGGTACAGCTGCAGGTACAAGAACAGGTACAGCTGCAGGTACAGGTGCAGGTACAGGTGCAGGCACAGGTGCAGGTACAGGCACAGCTGCAGGTACAGGCGCAGCTGCAGGTGGCGCAGCTGCAGGTACAGGCACAGCTGCAGGTACAGGCGCAGCTGCAGGTACAGGCACAGCTGCAGCTGCAGCTGCAGGTACAGGCACAGCTGCAGTTACAGGCACAGCTGCAGGTACAGGTGCAGGCACAGCTGCAGGTACAAGTGCAGGCACAGCTGCAGTTACAGGTACAGCTGCAGGTACAGGTGCAGGCACAGCTGCAGGTACAAGTGCAGGCACAGCTGCAGGTACAAGTGCAGGCACAGCTGCAGGTACAGGTGCAGGCACAGCTGCAGGTACAAGTGCAGGCACAGCTGCAGGTACAAGTGCAGGCACAGCTGCAGTTACAGGCACAGCTGCAGTTACAGGTACAGCTGCAGGTACAGGTGCAGGCACAGCTGCAGGTACAAGTTCAGGTACAGCTGCAGGTACAGGTACAGGTGCAGGTACAAGTACAGGTGCAGGCACAGCTGCAGGTACAGGTGCAGGCACAGCTGCAGGTACAGGTGCAGGCACAGCTGCAGGTACAGGTGCAGGCACAGCTGCAGGTACAAGTACAGGTACAGGTGCAGGCACAGTTGAAGGTACAAGTACAGGTACAGGTGCAGGCACAGCTACAGGTGCAGGTACAGGTACAGGTATGGCTACGGGTCCAACTGCAGGTACAGGTACAGCTACAGGTACAGGTGCAGGTACAGGTACGGCTACGGGTACAACTGCAGGTACAGCTACAGGTACAGCTACAGGTACAGCTACAGGTGCAGGCACAGCTGCAGGTACAGCTACAGGTACAGCTACAGGTACAGGTGCAGGTACAGGTACGGCTGCAGGTACAGGCACAGCTGCAGTCACAGGCACAGCTGCAGGTACAGGCACAGCTGCAGGTACAGGCACAGCTGCAGGTACAGGCACAGCTGCAGGTACAGGTACAGCTACAGGTACAGCTACAGGTGCAGGCACAGCTGCAGGTACAGCTACAGGTACAGCTACAGGTACAGGTGCAGGTACAGGTACGGCTGCAGGTACAGGCACAGCTGCAGTCACAGGCACAGCTGCAGGTACAGGCACAGCTGCAGGTACAGGCACAGCTGCAGGTACAGGCACAGCTGCAGGTACAGGCACAGCTGCAGGTACAGGTACAGCTGCAGGTACAGGTACAGCTGCAGGTACAGGTACAGCTGCAGGTACAGCTGCAGGTACAGGTACAGCTGCAGGTACAGGCACAGTTGCAGGTACAGGTATAGCTGCAGGTACAGGTACAGGCACAGCTGCAGGTACAGGTACAGGCACAGCTGCAGGTACAGCTGCAGGTACAAGTACAGGCACAGCTGCAGGTGCAGGCACAGCTGCAGGTACAAGTACAGGCACAGCTGCAGGTACAGGTACAGCTGCAGGTACAGGTACAGGCACAGCTGCAGGTACAGGTACAGGCACAGCTGCAGGTACAGCTGCAGGTACAAGTACAGGCACAGCTGCAGGTGCAGGCACAGCTGCAGGTACAGGTGCAGGCACAGCTGCAGGTACAGGCCCAACTGCAGGTACAGGTACAGCTGCAGTTACAGGCACAGCTGCAGTTACAGGCACAGTTGCAGGTACAGGTACAGCTGCAGGTACAGGTACAGCTGCAGGTACAGGTACAGGTACAGCTGCAGGTACAGGTACAGGCACAGCTGCAGGTACAGGTACAGGCACAGCTGCAGGTACAGGTACAGGCACAGCTGCAGGTACAGCTGCAGGTACAAGTACAGGCACAGCTGCAGGTGCAGGCACAGCTGCAGGTACAGGTGCAGGCACAGCTGCAGGTACAGGCACAACTGCAGGTACAGGTACAGGCACAGCTGCAGTTACAGGCACAGCTGCAGGTACAGGTACAGGCACAGCTGCAGGCACAGCTGCAGGTACAGGTACAGGTACAGCTGCAGGTACAGGTACAGGCACAGCTGCAGGTACAGGTACAGGCACAGCTGCAGGTACAGCTGCAGGTACAAGTACAGGCACAGCTGCAGGTGCAGGCACAGCTGCAGGTACAGGTGCAGGCACCGCTGCAGTCACAGGCACAGCTGCAGGTACAGGTACAGCTGCAGGTACAGGTGCAGGTACAGGTGCAGGCACAGGTGCAGGTACAGGCACAGCTGCAGGTACAGGCGCAGCTGCAGGAACAGGCGCAGCTGCAGGTACAGGCACAGCTGCAGGTACAGGCGCAGCTGCAGGTACAGGCACAGCTGCAGGTACAGGCGCAGCTGCAGGTACAGGCACAGCTGCAGTTACAGGCACAGCTGCAGGTACAGGTGCAGGCACAGCTGCAGGTACAAGTGCAGGCACAGCTGCAGTTACAGGTACAGCTGCAGGTACAGGTGCAGGCACAGCTGCAGGTACAAGTGCAGGCACAGCTGCAGGTACAAGTGCAGGCACAGCTGCAGGTACAGGTGCAGGCACAGCTGCAGGTACAAGTGCAGGCACAGCTGCAGGTACAAGTGCAGGCACAGCTGCAGTTACAGGCACAGCTGCAGTTACAGGTACAGCTGCAGGTACAGGTGCAGGCACAGCTGCAGGTACAAGTTCAGGTACAGCTGCAGGTACAGGTACAGGTGCAGGTACAAGTACAGGTACAGGTGCAGGCACAGCTGCAGGTACAGGTGCAGGCACAGCTGCAGGTACAGGTGCAGGCACAGCTGCAGGTACAGGTGCAGGCACAGCTGCAGGTACAAGTACAGGTACAGGTGCAGGCACAGTTGAAGGTACAAGTACAGGTACAGGTGCAGGCACAGTTACAGGTGCAGGTACAGGTACAGGTATGGCTACGGGTCCAACTGCAGGTACAGGTACAGCTACAGGTACAGGTGCAGGTACAGGTACGGATACGGGTACAACTGCAGGTACAGCTACAGGTACAGCTACAGGTGCAGGCACAGCTGCAGGTACAGCTACAGGTACAGCTACAGGTACAGGTGCGGGTACAGGTACGGCTGCAGGTACAGGCACAGCTGCAGTCACAGGCACAGCTGCAGGTACAGGCACAGCTGCAGGTACAGGCACAGCTGCAGGTACAGGCACAGCTGCAGGTACAGGTACAGCTGCAGGTACAGGTACAGCTGCAGGTACAGGTACAGCTGCAGGTACAGCTGCAGGTACAGGTACAGCTGCAGGTACAGGTACAGCTGCAGGTACAGGCACAGTTGCAGGTAAAGGTATAGCTGCAGGTACAGGTACAGGCACAGCTGCAGGTACAGGTACAGGCACAGCTGCAGGTACAGCTGCAGGTACAAGTACAGGCACAGCTGCAGGTGCAGGCACAGCTGCAGGTACAAGTACAGGCACAGCTGCAGGTACAGGTACAGCTGCAGGTACAGGCACAGCTGCAGGTACAGGCACAGCTGCAGGTACAGCTGCAGGTACAAGTACAGGCACAGCTGCAGGTGCAGGCACAGCTGCAGGTACAGGTGCAGGCACAGCTGCAGGTACAGGTGCAGGCACAGCTGCAGGTACAGGCCCAACTGCAGGTACAGGTACAGCTGCAGTTACAGGCACAGCTGCAGTTACAGGCACAGTTGCAGGTACAGGTACAGCTGCAGGTACAGGTACAGCTGCAGGAACAGGTACAGGTACAGCTGCAGGTACAGGTACAGGCACAGCTGCAAGTACAGGTACAGGCACAGCTGCAGGTACAGGTACAGGCACAGCTGCAGGTACAGCTGCAGGTACAAGTACAGGCACAGCTGCAGGTGCAGGCACAGCTGCAGGTACAGGTGCAGGCACAGCTGCAGGTACAGGCACAACTGCAGGTACAGGTACAGGCACAGCTGCAGTTACAGGCACAGCTGCAGGTACAGGTACAGGCACAGCTGCAGGCACAGCTGCAGGTACAGGTACAGGTACAGCTGCAGGTACAGGTACAGGCACAGCTGCAGGTACAGGTACAGGCACAGCTGCAGGTACAGCTGCAGGTACAAGTACAGGCACAGCTGCAGGTGCAGGCACAGCTGCAGGTACAGGTGCAGGCACCGCTGCAGTCACAGGCACAGCTGCAGGTACAGGTACAGCTGCAGGTACAGGTACAGCTGCAGGTACAGGTACAGCTGCAGGTACAGCTGCAGGTACAGGTACAGCTGCAGGTACAGGCACAGTTGCAGGTACAGGTATAGCTGCAGGTATAGCTGCAGGTACAGCTGCATGTACAAGTACAGGCACAGCTGCAGGTACAGGTACAGCTGCAGGTACAGGCACAGCTGCAGGTACAGCTGCAGGTACAAGTACAGGCACAGCTGCAGGTGCAGGCACAGCTGCAGGTACAGGTGCAGGCACAGCTGCAGGTACAGGCACAACTGCAGGTACAGGTACAGGCACAACTGCAGGTACAGGTACAGGCACAGCTGCAGGTACATGTGCAGGTACAGCTGCAGGTACAGGCACAGCTGCAGGTACAGGCACAGCTGCAGGTACAGGCACAGCTGCAGGTACAGCTGCAGGTACAAGTACAGGCACAGCTGCAGGTACAGGCACAGCTGCAGGTACAGGTACAGGCACAGCTGCAGTTACAGGCACAGCTGCAGGTACAGGTACAGGCAGAGCTGCAGGTACAGGCACAGCTGCAGGTACAGGTACAGCTGCAGGTACAGGTACAGCTGCAGGTACAGGTACAGCTGCAGGTACAGCTGCAGGTACAGCTGCAGGTACAGGTACAGCTGCAGGTACAGCTGCAGGTACAGGCACAGTTGCAGGTACAGGTATAGCTGCAGGTATAGCTGCAGGTACAGCTGCATGTACAAGTACAGGCACAGCTGCAGGTACAGGTACAGCTGCAGGTACAGGTACAGGCACAGCTGCAGGTACAGGTACAGGCACAGCTGCAGGTGCAGGCACAGCTGCAGGTACAGGTGCAGGCACAGCTGCAGGTACAGGTACAGCTGCAGTTACAGGCACAGCTGCAGTTACAGGCACAGTTGCAGGTACAGGTACAGCTGCAGGTACAGGTACAGCTGCAGGTACAGCTGCATGTACAAGTACAGGCACAGCTGCAGGTACAGGTACAGGTACAGGCACAGCTGCAGGTACAGGTACAGGCACAGCTGCAGGTACAAGTACAGGCACAGCTGCAGGTGCAGGTATAGCTGCAGGTATAGCTGCAGGTACAGCTGCATGTACAAGTACAGGCACAGCTGCAGGTACAGGTACAGCTGCAGGTACAGGTACAGGCACAGCTGCAGGTACAGGTACAGGCACAGCTGCAGGTACAGCTGCAGGTACAAGTACAGGCACAGCTGCAGGTGCAGGCACAGCTGCAGGTACAGGTGCAGGCACAGCTGCAGGTACAGGTACAGCTGCAGGTACAGGTACAGCTGCAGGTACAGCTGCATGTACAAGTACAGGCACAGCTGCAGGTACAGGTACAGGTACAGCTGCAGGTACAGGTACAGGCACAGCTGCAGGTACAGGCACAGCTGCAGGTACATGTGCAGGTACAGGTACAGCTGCAGGTACAGGCACAGCTGCAGGTACAGGCACAGCTGCAGGTACAGGCACAGCTGCAGTTACAGGCACAGCTGCAGGTACAGGTGCAGGCACAGCTGCAGGTACAGGTACAGCTGCAGGTACAGGCACAGCTGCAGGTACAGGCACAGCTGCAGGTACAGGCACAGCTGCAGGTACAGGTACAGCTGCAGGTACAGGTACTGTTACAGGTACAAGTACAGGTACAGATGCAGGTGCAGCTGCAGGTACAGGTGCAGGAACGGCTGCAGGTACAAGTGCAGGCACAGCTGCAGTTACAGGTACAGCTGCAGGTACAGGTGCAGGCACAGCTGCAGGTACAAGTGCAGGCACAGCTGCAGGTACAGGTGCAGGCACAGGTACAGCTGCAGGTACAGCTGCAGGTACAGGCACAGCTGCAGGTACAAGTACAGGTACAGATGCAGGTGCAGCTGCAGGTACAGGTGCAGGAACGGCTGCAGGTACAAGTGCAGGCACAGCTGCAGTTACAGGTACAGCTGCAGGTACAGGTGCAGGCACAGCTGCAGGTACAAGTGCAGGCACAGCTGCAGGTACAAGTGCAGGCACAGCTGCAGGTACAGGTGCAGGCACAGCTGCAGGTACAGGTGCAGGCACAGCTGCAGGTACAAGTGCAGGCACAGCTGCAGGTACAAGTGCAGGCACAGCTGCAGTTACAGGCACAGCTGCAGTTACAGGCACAGCTGCAGTTACAGGTACAGCTGCAGGTACAGGTGCAGGCACAGCTGCAGGTACAAGTACACGTACAGGTGCAGGCACAGCTGCAGGTACAGGTGCAGGCACAGCTGCAGGTACAGGTGCAGGCACAGCTGCAGGTACAGGTGCAGGCACAGCTGCAGGTACAAGTACAGGTACAGGTGCAGGCACAGTTGCAGGTACAAGTACAGGTACAGGTGCAGGCACAGCTACAGGTGCAGGTACAGGTATGGCTATGGGTCCAACTGCAGGTACAGGTACAGCTACAGGTGCAGGTACAGGTACGGCTACGGGTACAACTGCAGGTACAGCTACAGGTACAGCTACAGGTACAGCTACAGGTACAGGTGCAGGCACAGCTGCAGGTACAGGTGCAGGCACAGCTGCAGGTACAAGTGCAGGCACAGCTGCAGGTACAAGTGCAGGCACAGCTGCAGTTACAGGCACAGCTGCAGTTACAGGTACAGCTGCAGGTACAGGTGCAGGCACAGCTGCAGGTACAAGTTCACGTACAGCTGCAGGTACAGGTGCAGGCACAGCTGCAGGTACAGGTACAGCTGCAGGTACAGGCACAGCTGCAGGTACAGGTACAGCTGCAGGTACAGCTGCAGGTACAGCTGCAGGTACAGGCACAGCTGCAGGTACAGGTACAGTTACAGGTACAAGTACAGGTACAGATGCAGGTGCAGCTGCAGGTACAGGTGCAGGAACGGCTGCAGGTACCTACACAGCTGCAGGTGCAGGTACAGCTACAGGTACAGGTGCAGGTACAGCTGCAGGTACAAGAACAGGTACAGCTGCAGGTACAGGTGCAGGTACAGGTGCAGGCACAGGTGCAGATACAGGCGCAGCTGCAGGTACAGGCGCAGCTGCAGGTACAGGCGCAGCTGCAGGTACAGGCACAGCTGCAGGTACAGGCGCAGCTGCAGGTACAGGCACAGCTGCAGGTACAGGCGCAGCTGCAGGTACAGGCACAGCTGCAGTTACAGGCACAGCTGCAGGTACAGGTGCAGGCACAGCTGCAGGTACAAGTGCAGGCACAGCTGCAGTTACAGGTACAGCTGCAGGTACAGGTGCAGGCACAGCTGCAGGTACAAGTGCAGGCACAGCTGCAGGTACAAGTGCAGGCACAGCTGCAGGTACAGGTGCAGGCACAGCTGCAGGTACAAGTGCAGGCACAGCTGCAGGTACAAGTGCAGGCACAGCTGCAGTTACAGGCACAGCTGCAGGTACAGGTGCAGGCACAGCTGCAGGTACAAGTTCAGGTACAGCTGCAGGTACAGGTACAGGTGCAGGTACAAGTACAGGTACAGGTGCAGGCACAGCTGCAGGTACAGGTGCAGGCACAGCTGCAGGTACAGGTGCAGGCACAGCTGCAGGTACAGGTGCAGGCACAGCTGCAGGTACAAGTACAGGTACAGGTGCAGGCACAGTTGAAGGTACAAGTACAGGTACAGGTGCAGGCACAGCTACAGGTGCAGGTACAGGTATGGCTACGGGTCCAACTGCAGGTACAGGTACAGCTACAGTTACAGGCACAGCTGCAGGTACAGGTGCAGGCACAGCTGCAGGTACAAGTGCAGGCACAGCTGCAGTTACAGGTACAGCTGCAGGTACAGGTGCAGGCACAGCTGCAGGTACAAGTGCAGGCACAGCTGCAGGTACAAGTGCAGGCACAGCTGCAGGTACAGGTGCAGGCACAGCTGCAGGTACAAGTGCAGGCACAGCTGCAGGTACAAGTGCAGGCACAGCTGCAGTTACAGGCACAGCTGCAGTTACAGGTACAGCTGCAGGTACAGGTGCAGGCACAGCTGCAGGTACAAGTTCAGGTACAGCTGCAGGTACAGGTACAGGTGCAGGTACAAGTACAGGTACAGGTGCAGGCACAGCTGCAGGTACAGGTGCAGGCACAGCTGCAGGTACAGGTGCAGGCACAGCTGCAGGTACAGGTGCAGGCACAGCTGCAGGTACAAGTACAGGTACAGGTGCAGGCACAGTTGAAGGTACAAGTACAGGTACAGGTGCAGGCACAGCTACAGGTGCAGGTACAGGTATGGCTACGGGTCCAACTGCAGGTACAGGTACAGCTACAGGTACAGGTGCAGGTACAGGTACGGCTACGGGTACAACTGCAGGTACAGCTACAGGTACAGCTACAGGTACAGCTACAGGTGCAGGCACAGCTGCAGGTACAGCTACAGGTACAGCTACAGGTACAGGTGCAGGTACAGGTACGGCTGCAGGTACAGGCACAGCTGCAGTCACAGGCACAGCTGCAGGTACAGGCACAGCTGCAGGTACAGGCACAGCTGCAGGTACAGGCACAGCTGCAGGTACAGGTACAGCTGCAGGTACAGGTACAGCTGCAGGTACAGGTACAGCTGCAGGTACAGCTGCAGGTACAGGTACAGCTGCAGGTACAGGTACAGCTGCAGGTACAGGCACAGTTGCAGGTACAGGTATAGCTGCAGGTACAGGTACAGGCACAGCTGCAGGTACAGGTACAGGCACAGCTGCAGGTACAGCTGCAGGTACAAGTACAGGCACAGCTGCAGGTGCAGGCACAGCTGCAGGTACAAGTACAGGCACAGCTGCAGGTACAGGTACAGCTGCAGGTACAGGTACAGGCACAGCTGCAGGTACAGGTACAGGCACAGCTGCAGGTACAGCTGCAGGTACAAGTACAGGCACAGCTGCAGGTGCAGGCACAGCTGCAGGTACAGGTGCAGGCACAGCTGCAGGTACAGGTGCAGGCACAGCTGCAGGTACAGGTGCAGGCACAGCTGCAGGTACAAGTACAGGTACAGGTGCAGGCACAGTTGAAGGTACAAGTACAGGTACAGGTGCAGGCACAGCTACAGGTGCAGGTACAGGTACAGGTATGGCTACGGGTCCAACTGCAGGTACAGGTACAGCTACAGGTACAGGTGCAGGTACAGGTACGGCTACGGGTACAACTGCAGGTACAGCTACAGGTACAGATACAGGTACAGCTACAGGTGCAGGCACAGCTGCAGGTACAGCTACAGGTACAGCTACAGGTACAGGTGCAGGTACAGGTACGGCTGCAGGTACAGGCACAGCTGCAGTCACAGGCACAGCTGCAGGTACAGGCACAGCTGCAGGTACAGGCACAGCTGCAGGTACAGGCACAGCTGCAGGTACAGGTACAGCTGCAGGTACAGGTACAGCTGCAGGTACAGGTGCAGGTACAGGTACAGCTGCAGGTACAGGTACAGCTGCAGGTACAGGCACACTTGCAGGTACAGGTATAGCTGCAGGTACAGGTACAGGCACAGCTGCAGGTACAGGTACAGGCACAGCTGCAGGTACAGCTGCAGGTACAAGTACAGGCACAGCTGCAGGTGCAGGCACAGCTGCAGGTACAAGTACAGGCACAGCTGCAGGTACAGGTACAGCTGCAGGTACAGGTACAGGCACAGCTGCAGGTACAGGTACAGGCACAGCTGCAGGTACAGCTGCAGGTACAAGTACAGGCACAGCTGCAGGTGCAGGCACAGCTGCAGGTACAGGTGCAGGCACAGCTGCAGGTACAGGCCCAACTGCAGGTACAGGTACAGCTGCAGTTACAGGCACAGCTGCAGTTACAGGCACAGTTGCAGGTACAGGTACAGCTGCAGGTACAGGTACAGCTGCAGGTACAGGTACAGGTACAGCTGCAGGTACAGGCACAGCTGCAGGTACAGGTACAGGCACAGCTGCAGGTACAGGTACAGGCACAGCTGCAGGTACAGCTGCAGGTACAAGTACAGGCACAGCTGCAGGTGCAGGCACAGCTGCAGGTACAGGTGCAGGCACAGCTGCAGGTACAGGCACAACTGCAGGTACAGGTACAGGCACAGCTGCAGTTACAGGCACAGCTGCAGGTACAGGTACAGGCACAGCTGCAGGCACAGCTGCAGGTACAGGTACAGGTACAGCTGCAGGTACAGGTACAGGCACAGCTGCAGGTACAGGTACAGGCACAGCTGCAGGTACAGCTGCAGGTACAAGTACAGGCACAGCTGCAGGTGCAGGCACAGCTGCAGGTACAGGTGCAGGCACAGCTGCAGGTACAGGCACAACTGCAGGTACAGGTACAGGCACAGCTGCAGTTACAGGCACAGCTGCAGGTACATGTGCAGGTACAGCTGCAGGTACAGGTACAGCTGCAGGTACAGGCACAGCTGCAGGTACAGGCACAGCTGCAGGTACAGCTGCAGTTACAGGCACAGCTGCAGGTACAGGTGCAGGCACAGCTGCAGGTACAGGTACAGCTGCAGGTACAGGCACAGCTGCAGGTACAGGCACAGCTGCAGGTACAGGCACAGCTGCAGGTACAGCTGCAGGTACAGGTACAGCTGCAGGTACAGGCACAGCTGCAGGTACAGGTACAGCTGCAGGTACAGCTGCAGGTACAGCTGCAGGTACAGGCACAGCTGCAGGTACAGGTACAGTTACAGGTACAAGTACAGGTACAGTTGCAGGTGCAGCTGCAGGTACAGGTGCAGGAACGGCTGCAGGTACCTACACAGCTGCAGGTGCAGGTACAGCTACAGGTACAGGTGCAGGTGCAGGTACAGCTGCAGGTACAAGAACAGGTACAGCTGCAGGTACAGGTGCAGGTACAGGTGCAGGCACAGGTGCAGGTACAGGCACAGCTGCAGGTACAGGCGCAGCTGCAGGTACAGGCGCAGCTGCAGGTACAGGCACAGCTGCAGGTACAGGCGCAGCTGCAGGTACAGGCACAGCTGCAGGTACAGGCACAGCTGCAGTTACAGGCACAGGTACAGGCACAGCTGCAGGTACAGCTGCAGGTACAGGTGCAGGCACAGCTGCAGTTACAGGTACAGCTGCAGGTACAGGTGCAGGCACAGCTGCAGGTACAAGTGCAGGCACAGCTGCAGGTACAGGTGCAGGCACAGGTGCAGGCACAGCTGCAGGTACAAGTGCAGGCACAGCTGCAGTTACAGGCACAGCTGCAGTTACAGGCACAGCTGCAGTTACAGGTACAGCTGCAGGTACAGGTGCAGGCACAGCTGCAGGTACAAGTTCAGGTACAGCTGCAGGTACAGGTGCAGGTACAAGTACAGGTGCAGGCACAGCTGCAGGTACAGGTGCAGGCACAGCTGCAGGTACAGGTGCAGGCAAAGCTGCAGGTACAGGTGCAGGCACAGCTGCAGGTACAAGTACAGGTACATGTGCAGGCACAGTTGCAGGTACAAGTACAGGTACAGGTGCAGGCACAGCTACAGGTGCAGGTACAGGTATGGCTACGGGTCCAACTGCAGGTACAGGTACAGCTACAGGTACAGGTGCAGGTACAGGTACGGCTACGGGTACAACTGCAGGTACAGCTACAGGTACAGCTACAGGTACAGCTACAGGTGCAGGCACAGCTGCAGGTACAGCTACAGGTACAGCTACAGGTGCAGGTACAGGTACGGCTGCAGGTACAGGCACAGCTGCAGTTACAGGCACAGCTGCAGGTACAGCTACAGGTACAGCTACAGGTACAGGTACAGGTACGGCTACGGGTACAACTGCAGGTACAGCTACAGGTACAGCTACAGGTACAGGTGCAGGCACAGCTGCAGGTACAGGTACAGCTACAGGTACAGGTGCAGGTACGGCTGCAGGTACAGGCACAGCTGCAGTTACAGGCACAGCTGCAGGTACAGGTGCAGGCACAGCTGCAGGTACAGGTAAGGCTGCAGGTACAGGCACAGCTGCAGGTACAGGCACAGCTGCAGGTACAGGTACAGCTGCAGGTACAGGTACAGCTGCAGGTACAGGCACAGCTGCAGGTACAGCTGCAGGTACAGGCACAGCTGCAGGTACAGGTACAGGTGCAGGTGCAGCTGCAGGTACAGGTGCAGGAACGGCTGCAGGTACCTACACAGCTGCAGGTGCAGGTACAGCTACAGGTGCAGGTAGAGCTGCAGGTACAAGAACAGGTACAGCTGCAGGTGCAGGTACAGGTGCAGGCACAGGTGCAGGTACAGGCACAGCTGCAGGTAAAGGCGCAGCTGCAGGTACAGGCACAGCTGCAGGTACAGGTACAGGCACAGCTGCAGTTACAGGCACAGCTGCAGGTACAGGTGCAGGCACAGCTGCAGGTACAAGTGCAGGCACAGCTGCAGTTACAGGTACAGCTGCAGGTACAGGTGCAGGCACAGCTGCAGGTACAAGTGCAGGCACAGCTGCAGTTACAAGTGCAGGCACAGCTGCAGGTACAGGTGCAGGCACAGCTGCAGGTACAAGTGCAGGCACAGCTGCAGGTACAGGCACAGCTGCAGTTACAGGCACAGCTGCAGTTACAGGCACAGCTGCAGGTACAAGTGCAGGTACAGCTGCAGGTACAGGTGCAGGTACAAGTACAGGTACAGGTGCAGGCACAGCTGCAGGTACAAGTACAGGTACAGGTGCAGGCACAGCTGCAGGCACAGCTGCAGGTACAGGTGCAGGCACAGCTGCAGGTACAGGTGCAGGCACAGCTGCAGGTACAAGTACAGGTACAGGTGCAGGCACAGTTGCAGGTACAAGTACAGGTACAGGTGCAGGCACAGCTGCAGGTACAGGTACAGGTACAGGTGCAGGCACAGCTGCAGGTACAGGTACAGCTACAGGTACAGGTACAGCTACAGGTACAGCTACAGGTACAGCTACAGGTGCAGGTGCAGGTACAGGTACGGCTACGGGTACAACTGCAGGTACAGCTACAGGTACAGCTACAGGTACAGGTGCAGGCACAGCTGCAGGTACAGGTACAGCTACAGGTACAGGTACAGGTGCAGGTACAGGTACGGCTACGGGTCCAACTGCAGGTACAGGTACAGCTACAGGTACAGCTACAGGTACAGCTACAGGTGCAGGTACGGCTACGGGTACAACTGCAGGTACAGCTACAGGTACAGGTACAGGTGCAGGCACAGCTGCAGGTACAGGTACAGCTACAGGTACAGCTACAGGTGCAGGTACAGGTACGGCTACGGGTCCAACTGCAGGTACAGGTACAGCTACAGGTACAGCTACAGGTACAGCTACAGGTACAGGTGCAGGCACAGCTGCAGGTACAGGTACAGCTACAGGTACAGGTGCAGGTACAGGTACGGCTACGGGTCCAACTGCAGGTACAGCTACAGGTACAGCTACAGGTACAGGTACAACTGCAGGTACAGCTACAGGTACAGCTACAGGTACAGGTGCAGGCACAGCTGCAGGTACAGGTACAGCTACAGGTACAGCTACAGGTGCAGGTACAGGTACGGCTACGGGTCCAACTGCAGGTACAGGTACAGCTACAGGTACAGCTACAGGTACAGCTACAGGTACAGGTGCAGGTACAGGTGCAGGTACAGGTACAGGTACTGCTACGGGTACAACTGCACGTACAGCTACAGGTACAGCTACAGGTGCAGGTACAGGTACAGCTGTACCACAGCCATTCCTAATGCTACATAACATGGTGCGTGTACCTCGTGTAGTTTGTCACTGGTCTTGGCCGGGCTGCAGGTACAGGTACAGCTACAGGTACAGGTACAGCTACAGGTACAGGTACAGCGGTACCACAGCCATTCCTAATACTACATAACATGATGTGTGTACCTCGTGTAGTTTGTCACTGGTCTTGGCCGGGCTGCAGGTACAGGTACAGCTACAGGTACAGCTACAGGTACAGCGGTACCACAGCCATTCCTAATACTACATAACATGGTGCGTGTACCTCGTGTAGTTTGTCACTGGTCTTGGCCGGGCTGCAGGTACAGGTACGGCTACAGGTACAGCTACAGGTACAGGTACAGCGGTACCACAGCCATTCCTAATACTACATAACATGGTGCGTGTACCTCGTGTAGTTTGTCACTGGTCTTGGCCGGGCTGCAGGTACAGGTACGGCTACAGGTACAGGTACAGCGGTACCACAGCCATTCCTAATACTACATAACATGGTGCGTGTACCTTGTGTAGTTTGTCACTGGTCTTGGCCGGGCTGCAGGTACAGGTACGGCTACAGGTACAGCTACAGGTACAGGTACAGCGGTACCACAGCCATTCCTAATGCTACATAACATGGTGTGTGTACCTCGTGTAGTTTGTCACTGGTCTTGGCCGGGCTGCAGGTACAGGTACAGCTACAGGTACAGCTACAGGGACAGGGGTACCACAGCCATTCCTAATGCTACATAACATGGTGTGTGTACCTCGTGTAGTTTGTCACTGGTCTTGGCCGGGCTGCAGGTACAGCCGTTCCAGTTGTCCGTCCCACAGGCACAGTTCCCCCCACAGCGCTGCACCAGTAGGCATCGTGGGAAGAACACGGCGTTGGTGGCCCTCAGCTCCTCCCTCAGGTTGACAGAGTAGTTCCGAGGTGTACAGCTGTAGTGCTTCACATCATCATACAGACGGTCCAGGTCAACTATGAAGAGGAGGGGGTGGGGGGAAGAGAGAGAGAGGAACGGAGAGAGACGGAGGGAGAGAAGGAGGGCGAGAGAGGGGGGGGAGGGGGGAGAGGGAGAGAGGGACAGAGGGAGAGAGAGAGGAATGGAGGGAGAGAGAGAGGGACGGAGGGAGAGAGAGAGAGGGGTGGGAGGGAGAGAGAGGGAGGGGGGAGAGAGAGGGGAGAGAGGGAAGGAAGGGCGAGAGAGAGGGGGGAGAGAGAGGTGGAGAGAGGGGGAGGGAGGGAGGGGGAGGGGAGGGAAGGAAGGGAGAGAGAGAGGGGGTGGAGAGGGGGAGAGAAGGGAGGGAGGGGGAGGGAGAAGAAGGGGGAAGAACATCATTGATTGCTGATTGCAATTTGTATTCACAGTTAATACCTTTGAATTAACAGTCTTGACAACAATGTTTTATTTCAACTAAGTGAATGTAAATGAATTTAACTGAAAGTGAAGGGGAGAATAGAGGGGGGAGGATGGAAGGTGGGAGGGAATCTTAATGACATGGATAATCAAGACACTAATTGTTCAATATAAATTAATCTTGATTATAGTTTCATTTAAGTGGTTCAATTGATTAGCAGGTTTGGTGCTTTAACTGTATATAAAGTATATATTTTCTAGCACTGAGGCATTTTCAGCTGACAGACCAGACCAAGAATACATCAAAATAACAAGGAATATGGGAAGAACAGAGAAGAGATAGAGGGGTGTTTGTGTGTGTGTGTGTGTGTGTCATTAATCAGTTCATTATGGAGCTCCATGGTGGTTTGAGGGTTAATTCCGAAGGTAACCTATGAGATCACTTTGGGTTTTCACAGTAGGATTTCATCGTTTGACTTCAGTATTGAATATTTGTCCAGGGGGAGATCAAAATTTTGACGGTTAAGTTTAGGAATGAATTCCGAACGGTTCAGGTTTGTGATAGGATTAAAACAATCAAACAAACAAACGAGTGTCTAGCATTGGGTTTGAACACAGGACCCTCAGAGCAGGACCTTGCCGCTTCCAACAGCTTTCCCCGTCCACAACACCCTAGCAAGCCACAAGCCTACTTGATGGTAATAGCGCCCACCGCTGCCCCTAGTGGAGAGGTTTGAAGACATCTCCTGACGTCCTGCGTACCTGGACGGACGTGGCTATTGAGACGTCAGCTCTATGCTCCACAGATTGATGTTCTTAACGAGCTGACAGACCCTATACTGTCCTAATGCTGCATAACAGGGCAGGGGACGTGTGTGTGTGTGTGTGTGTAGGGGTGTCAGTGTTCTAGGAGAAGCAGTGTAATCTATGAAAGGCAGTGGTGTGGAACTCTGCTGTGATACTGGCTCTGAGAGAGCGCTCCAAACAGAATTTGTATGCCACTCCAACACTCCAGAGAAAATGAATAGTGTGTGTGTGTGTATAGATGCGTGTTTGTGAACACGTGTGTGTGCAGGTGGAAATTGTGTCTGTATGTATGTGTCTGTGTGTGTGTGTGTCTATGTGTGTGTCTGAATGTGTGAGTGTGTCAATGTGTGAGTCTGAATGTGTTAGTGTGTGTGTGTGTGTGTGTGTGTGTGTGTGTGTGTGTGTGTGTGTGTGTGTGTGTGTGTGTGTGTGTGTGTGTGTGTGTGTGTGTGTGTGTGCGTGCGTGTGTTTGTGCGTGTGTTTGTGTGAGTGTGTGTAGTGTCTGTCTGAGAGTCTGTCTGCAAGTGTGTGTGTGTCTGAATGTATGTGGCTGTGCCTGTCTGTCTTTCTGTCTGTGTGTGTGTCTATGTGTGTCTGAGTGTGTGTGTCTGAATGTGTAAGTGTGTGTGTGTGTGTCTGAATGTGTTGGTGTGTGTGTCTGTGTCTGTCTGTGTGAGTGTGTGTGTCTGTATGCGACTGTTTGTCTTTATGTGTGAGTGTGTGTCTATATGTGTGTCTGTGAGTTTGTCTGTGTGTGTGTGTGTGTGTCTGAATGTGTTGGTGTGTGTGTGTGTGTGTGTGTGTCTGAATGTGTAAGTGTGTGTGTGTGTGTGTCTGAATGTGTAAGTGTGTGTGTGTGTGTGTGTGTGTGTGTGTGTGTCTGAATGTGTGTGTGTGTGTGTGTGTGTGACTGAATGTGCAAGTGTCTGTGTGTATTGTGTGTCTGAATGTATGTGTGTATTGTGTGTGCGAGTGTGTGTGTGTCTTTGAATGTCTCTGTGTGTGTGTGTCTGTGTATGTGTGTGTCTGTATGCGTATCTGTCTGTGTTTCTGTGTGTGTGTGTGTGTCTGTGTCTTTATGTGTGTGAGTGTGAGTGTCTGAATGTGTGTGTGTGTGTGTGTCTGTGTCTTTATGTGTGTGAGTGTGAGTGCATGAATATGTGTGTGTGTGTCTGTATGTGTGTGTGAGTTTGTCTGTGTATGTATGTATGTATTTACAGTTGAAGTCGGAAGTTTACATACACTTAGGTTGGAGTCGTTAAAACTCGATGTTCAACCACTTTACACATTTCTTGGAAACAAGCTATAATTTTGGCGGTTAGGACACCTACTTCGTGCATAACACAAGTAATTCACATTATCACAATTCCAGTGGGTCAGAAGTTTACATACACTAAGTTGACTGTGCCTTTATACAGCTTGGAAAATTCCAGAAAATTATGTCATGGCTTTAGAAGCTTCTGATAGGCTAATTGACATCATTTGAGTCAATTGGAGGTGTACCTGTGGATGTATTTCAAGGCCTACCTTCAAACTCGGTAACTCTTTTCTTGACATCATGGGGAAATCAGCCAAGACCTCAGAAGAATAATTGTAGACCACCACAAGTCTGGTTCATCCTTGGGAGCAATACAATAGTACGTAAGTATAAACACCATGGGACCAAGCAGCCGTCATACCGCTCAGGAAGGAGACGCGTTCTGTCTCCTAGAGATTAATGTACTTTGGTGATAAAAGTGCAAATCAATCCCAGAACTACAGCAAAGGACCTGGTGCAGATGCTGGAGGAAACAGGTACAAAAGTATCTCGCACTTTTTAGAGAAATGTCCTCTGGAAACAAGAATAGAACTGTTTGGCCATAATGACCATCGTTATGTTTGGAGGAAAAAAGGGGAGGCTTGCAAGCCAAAGGACACCATCCCAACTGTAAAGCACAGTGGTGGCAGTATCATATTGTGTGGGGGTGCTTTGGTGCAGGAGGGACTGGTGCACTTCACAAAATAGATGGCATTATGAGGAAGAGAAATTATGTGGATATATTGAACGAACATCTCAAGACATCAGTCAGGAAGTTAAAGCTTGGTCACAAATGGGTCTTCCAAATGGACAATGACCCAAAGTTGTGGCAAAATTAAGGACAACAAAGTCAAGGTATTGGAGTTGCCATCACAAAGCCCTGATCTCAATCCTATAGAACATTTGTTGGCAGAACTGAAAACGCGTGCGAGAGCAAGGAGGCCTACAAACCTGACTCAGAAACACCAGCTCTGTCAGGAGGCCTACAAACCTGACTCAGAAACACCAGCTCTGTCAGGAGGCCTACAAACCTGACTCAGAAACACCAGCTCTGTCAGGAGGAATGGGGCCTACAAACCTGACTCAGAAACACCAGCTCTGTCAGGAGGAATGGGGCCTACAAACCTGACTCAGAAACACCAGCTCTGTCAGGAGGAATGGGGCCTACAAACCTGACTCAGAAACACCAGCTCTGTCAGGAGGAATGGGGCCTACAAACCTGACTCAGAAACACCAGCTCTGTCAGGAGGAATGGGCCAGAAATACCCTATTTATTGTGGGAAGGTTGTGGAATACCGAAACGTTTGACCCAAGTTCAAAAATATTAAAGGCAATGCTACCAAAAAGTAATTTGAGTGTATGTAAACTTCTGGGAATATGATGAAATAAATAACATCTGAAATAAATCATTCTCTACTATTATTCTGACATTTCACATTCTTAAAATAAAGTTTTGATCCTAACTGAGACGGGGAATTTTTACTAGTATTTGGCGAAGGTGTATGTAAACTTCCAACTTCAACTGTATGTGTGTGTGTGTGTCTGAATGTGTGTGTGTGTGTGTGTGTGTGTCTGAATGTGAGTGTGTGTAAGCAGGGTTACTGGGTTCGGTACACCAGGGAGAGATTGAGCTTTGCGTTCCTTGATTACATGGCTTGAGGAGAGGAATAAAGATTGTTTGTCCCCCAACACCTTCTTATTGAAAACAAAGGTGAGAGACGGGAGTGTGTGTGTATTTCTGTGTGTGTGTGTGTGTGTGTGTGTGTGTGTGCGTTAATGAAAACAAAGCTAGGTGCTGACTCGGGAACATTTCAGCTCTGCTGCACAGGTTGAATTTCCAATTAGAGTCTGATGTGGTATGGTCTATCAAAGACCTGCAGAAACCCTGCTAGTGCTGCAACACACACACACAAGCTGTATGGAGACACATCAACCCAACACACACACACACACAACAAAAACCTACAACTACAAACCCTGGACACACACAAGCTGTATGGAGACACATCAACCCAACACACACACACAACAAAAACCTACAACTACAAACCCTGGACACACACAAGCTGTATGGAGACACATCAACCCAACACACACACACACACAACAAAAACCTACAACTACAAACCCTGGACACACACACAAGCTGTATGGAGACACATCAACCCAACACACACGCACACCATCAACCCAACACACGCACACCATCAACCCAACACATGCACACATCAACCCAACACACATCAACCCAACACACACACACACACACACACGCACACCATCAACCCAACACACGCACACCATCAACCCAACACACGCACACCATCAACCCAACACATGCACACATCAACCCAACACACATCAACCCAACACACACACACGCACACCATCAACCCAACACACGCACACCATCAACCCAACACACGCACACATCAACCCAACACACACGTCAACCCTACACACACGCGTCAACCCTACACACGCGTCAACCCTACACACGCGTCAACCCTACACATGCGTCAACCCTACACACGCGTCAACCCTACACACGCGTCAACCCTACACACGCGTCAACCCTACACACGCGTCAACCCTACACACGCGTCAACCCTACACACGCGTCAACCCAACACGCGTCAACCCAACACACGCGTCAACCCCCACACACGCGTCAACCCCCACACACGCGTCAACCCCACACACGCGTCAACCCCCACACACGCGTCAACCCCCACACACGCGTCAACCCCCACACACGCGTCAACCCCCACACCGCGTCAACCCCCACACACGCGTCAACCCCCACACACGCGTCAACCCAACACACGCGTCAACCCTACACACGCGTCAACCCAACACACGCGTCAACCCAACACACGCGTCAACCCAACACACGCGTCAACCCTACACACGCGTCAACCCTACACACGCGTCAACCCAACACACGCGTCAACCCAACACACGCGTCAACCCTACACACGCGTCAACCCTACACACGCGTCAACCCTACACACGCGTCAACCCTACACACGCGTCAACCCTACACACGCGTCAACCCTACACACGCGTCAACCCAACACCGCGTCAACCCAACACACGCGTCAACCCTACACACGCGTCAACCCTACACACGCGTCAACCCTACACACGCGTCAACCCTACACACGCGTCAACCCAACACACGCGTCAACCCAACACACACGTCAACCCAACACACACGTCAACCCAACACACACGTCAACCCAACACACACGTCAACCCAACACACACGTCAACCCAACACACACCATCAACCCAACACACACATGAGCTGCTGACAGTAGTAGGAGTCTTATCCCAACTATTTACTCAGGAACAGGAGATCCCTCAGGTGGAGAGAGAGAAAGACGGAAAGAGCGAGCGAGGCAGGGAAAAGAGAGAGAGTGTGTGTGTGGAAAAAAAGAGAGGGAAGACGCAGAGGAGATGAAAGGAGGATGAAATAAAGGAGGGAAGAAAGAAGGGGGAAGAAGAGGGAGTAAATAATAAGGGATGAGGAAATCAAGTACAAGACGAGAGGAGAGGAGAGGGACAGTGTTGTGATGTGTCTGGTCCAGTCTAGTGAACACAGTCTCAGTGTTGTGATGTGTCTGGTCCAGTCTGTTTAACACAGTCTCAGTGTTGTGATGTGTCTGGTCCAGTCTGTTTAACACAGTCTCAGTGTTGTGATGTGTCTGGTCCAGTCTGGTGAACACAGTCTCAGTGTTGTGATGTGTCTGGTCCAGTCTGTTTAACACAGTCTCAGTGTTGTGATGTGTCTGGTCCAGTCTGTTTAACACAGTCTCAGTGTTGTGATGTGTCTGGTCCAGTCTGGTGAACACAGTCTCAGTGTTGTGATGTGTCTGGTCCAGTCTGTTTAACACAGTCTCAGTGTTGTGATGTGTCTGGTCCAGTCTGTTTAACACAGTCTCAGTGTTGTGATGTGTCTGGTCCAGTCTGGTGAACACAGTCTCAGTGTTGTGATGTGTCTGGTCCAGTCTGTTTAACACAGTCTCAGTGTTGTGATGTGTCTGGTCCAGTCTGTTTAACACAGTCTCAGTGTTGTGATGTGTCTGGTCCAGTCTGTTTAACACAGTCTCAGTGTTGTGATGTGTCTGGTCCAGTCTGTTTAACACAGTCTCAGTGTTGTGATGTGTCTGGTCCAGTCTGGTGAACACAGTCTCAGTGTTGTGATGTGTCTGGTCCAGTCTGTTTAACACAGTCTCAGTGTTGTGATGTGTCTGGTCCAGTCTGTTTAACACAGTCTCAGTGTTGTGATGTGTCTGGTCCAGTCTGGTGAACACAGTCTCAGTGTTGTGATGTGTCTGGTCCAGTCTGTTTAACACAGTCTCAGTGTTGTGATGTGTCTGGTCCAGTCTGTTTAACACAGTCTCAGTGTTGTGATGTGTCTGGTCCAGTCTAGTGAACACAGTCTCAGTGTTGTGATGTGTCTGGTCCAGTCTGTTTAACACAGTCTCAGTGTTGTGATGTGTCTGGTCCAGTCTGTTTAACACAGTCTCAGTGTTGTGATGTGTCTGGTCCAGTCTAGTGAACACAGTCTCAGTGTTGTGATGTGTCTGGTCCAGTCTGTTTAACACAGTCTCAGTGTTGTGATGTGTCTGGTCCAGTCTGTTTAACACAGTCTCAGTGTTGTGATGTGTCTGGTCCAGTCTGGTGAACACAGTCTCAGTGTTGTGATGTGTCTGGTCCAGTCTGTTTAACACAGTCTCAGTGTTGTGATGTGTCTGGTCCAGTCTGTTTAACACAGTCTCAGTGTTGTGATGTGTCTGGTCCAGTCTGTTTAACACAGTCTCAGTGTTGTGATGTGTCTGGTCCAGTCTGTTTAACACAGTCTCAGTGTTGTGATGTGTCTGGTCCAGTCTGGTGAACACAGTCTCAGTGTTGTGATGTGTCTGGTCCAGTCTGTTTAACACAGTCTCAGTGTTGTGATGTGTCTGGTCCAGTCTGTTTAACACAGTCTCAGTGTTGTGATGTGTCTGGTCCAGTCTGGTGAACACAGTCTCAGTGTTGTGATGTGTCTGGTCCAGTCTGTTTAACACAGTCTCAGTGTTGTGATGTGTCTGGTCCAGTCTGTTTAACACAGTCTCAGTGTTGTGATGATGTGTCTGGTCCAGTCTAGTGAACACAGTCTCAGTGTTGTGATGTGTCTGGTCCAGTCTGTTTAACACAGTCTCAGTGTTGTGATGTGTCTGGTCCAGTCTGTTTAACACAGTCTCAGTGTTGTGATGTGTCTGGTCCAGTCTAGTGAACACAGTCTCAGTGTTGTGATGTGTCTGGTCCAGTCTGTTTAACACAGTCTCAGTGTTGTGATGTGTCTGGTCCAGTCTGTTTAACACAGTCTCAGTGTTGTGATGTGTCTGGTCCAGTCTGGTGAACACAGTCTCAGTGTTGTGATGTGTCTGGTCCAGTCTGTTTAACACAGTCTCAGTGTTGTGATGTGTCTGGTCCAGTCTGTTTAACACAGTCTCAGTGTTGTGATGTGTCTGGTCCAGTCTGGTGAACACAGTCTCAGTGTTGTGATGTGTCTGGTCCAGTCTAGTGAACACAGTCTCAGTGTTGTGATGTGTCTGGTCCAGTCTGTTTAACACAGTCTCAGTGTTGTGATGTGTCTGGTCCAGTCTGTTTAACACAGTCTCAGTGTTGTGATGTGTCTGGTCCAGTCTGGTGAACACAGTCTCAGTGTTGTGATGTGTCTGGTCCAGTCTAGTGAACACACTCTCAGTGTTGTGATGTGTCTGGTCCAGTCTGTTTAACACAGTCTCAGTGTTGTGATGTGTCTGGTCCAGTCTGGTGAACACAGTCTCAGTGTTGTGATGTGTCTGGTCCAGTCTAGTGAACACAGTCTCAGTGTTGTGATGTGTCTGGTCCAGTCTGTTTAACACAGTCTCAGTGTTGTGATGTGTCTGGTCCAGTCTGTTTAACACAGTCTCAGTGTTGTGATGTGTCTGGTCCAGTCTGTTTAACACAGTCTCAGTGTTGTGATGTGTCTGGTCCAGTCTAGTGAACACACTCTCAGTGTTGTGATGTGTCTGGTCCAGTCTGTTTAACACAGTCTCAGTGTTGTGATGTGTCTGGTCCAGTCTGTTTAACACAGTCTCAGTGTTGTGATGTGTCTGGTCCAGTCTAGTGAACACACTCTCAGTGTTGTGATGTGTCTGGTCCAGTCTGGTGAACACAGTCTCAGTGTTGTGATGTGTCTGGTCCAGTCTAGTGAACACACTCTCAGTGTTGTGATGTGTCTGGTCCAGTCTGTTTAACACAGTCTCAGTGTTGTGATGTGTCTGGTCCAGTCTGTTTAACACAGTCTCAGTGTTGTGATGTGTCTGGTCCAGTCTGGTGAACACAGTCTCAGTGTTGTGATGTGTCTGGTCCAGTCTCAGAGTCACTGTGTATTTCTCTGAGAGGGAGGAAAGAGACACTCTCACCAATTAAAGCAAGCAGCAACAGAAACACAACCTCACCCCCCTCCCATCCTCTCACACCTTCCCCTCCACCACACTCACCCCCATCCCATCCTCACACACCTTCCCCTCCACCACACTCACCCCCATCCCATCCTCACACATCTTCCCCTCCACCACACTCACCCCCCTCCCATCCTCACATCTTCCCCTCCACCACACTCACCCCCTCCCATCCTCACACATCTTCCCCTCCACCACACTCACCCCCTCCCATCCTCTCACACCTTCCCCTCCACCACACTCACCCCCCTCCCATCCTCACACACCTTCCCCTCCACCACACTCACCCCCATCCCATCCTCACACACCTTCCCCTCCACCACACTCACCCCCATCCCATCCTCTCACACCTTCCCCTCCACCACACAAACACACCTCCCCCTCCACCACACAAACACACCTTCCCCTCCACCACACTCACCCCCATCCCATCCTCACACACCTTCCCCTCCACCACACTCA
>NW_027010198.1:12500-34394 GCF_036934945.1 Oncorhynchus masou masou
CAATGTTATAACTGTGTAGACATCCATAGGACAAGGTAACTCTGATCAATATTGACTAAACATAAGCGAAGATAAAAAATAAATTGTAGAGTGGATTTATGAAAATATTTTGACAAACGTTACCTTATCCTAGTGAGACTTACACGGGTGTCAAAACGCAGAGGCGGTTTAAGCACGAAACACAGACCTTATTGGAAGTAGATCAAGACATTCTGAATGGAAGACATGAACAGAGGCGGTTTAAGCACGAAACACAGACCTTATTGGAAGTTGATCAAGACATTCTGTATGGAAGACATGAACAGAGGCGGTTTAAGCACGAAACACAGACCTTATTGGAAGTAGATCAAGACATTCTGTATGGAAGACATGAACAGAGGCAGTTTAAGCACGAAACACAGACCTTATTGGAAGTTGATCAAGACATTCTGTATGGAAGACATGAACGGTGAAATAACGAAGGAACCTCTTTCAAGTTCAGCCGCAAGTTATTACAGGAATTATAACGCGTTGACTATTTCTCTCCAAACCATATACCTTTGACAATTATGAGCCTGCTGCTGCCTACCTGACCGCTACTGAGTGGTCTCAGTCAGACTGCTCTGTCAAATATCAAATCATAGACTTAACTATAATAAACACACAGAAATATGAGCCTTAGGTCAAATCCGGAAACTATCACCTCGAAAACAAAATGTTTATTGCGTTCCGTATTTTATCTAACGGGCTGCATCCATGAGTCTAAATATTCCTGTTACATTGAACAACCTTTAATTACGTAAAATTCACGCAAATTAGTTCGCAAAGAGCCAGGTGGCCCAAACTGTTGCATATACACTGACTCTGCGTGCAATGAACGTAAGAGAAGTGACACAATTTCACCTGGTTAATATTGCCTGCTAACCTGGATTTCTTTTAGCTAAATATGCAGGTTTAAAAATATATAGTTGTGTATTGATTTTAAGAAAGGCATTGATGTTTATGGTTAAGTACTCATTGGAGCAACGACAGTTGATGATTGATTGTTTTTTATAAGATAAGTTTAATGCTAGCTAGCAACATACCTTGGCTTACTGCATTCACGTAACAGGCAGTCTCCTCGTGGAGTGCAATGTAATCAGGTGGTTAGAGCGTTGGACTAGTTTACTGTAAGGTTGCAAGATTGAATCCCCCGAGCTGACAAGGTAAAAATCTGTCGTTCTGCCCCTGAACAAGGCAGTTAACCCACTGTTCCTAGGCCGTCATTGAAAATAAGAATGTGTTCTTAACTGACTTGCCTGGTTAAATAAAAATTAAATAAAGGTGTAAAAAATCGAATTTAAAAAAATCGGCAAAATTGGAGCCCAAAAATATCTATTTCCGATTGTTATGAAAACTTGAAATCGGCCCTAATTAATCGGCCATTCCGATTAGTCGGTCGACCTCTAATAGGTACGGAGGGAGAGAGGGTATAGTCTAGTCTACAGATAGGGGATGAGGGAGAGAGAGAGAGAGAACAGTGACGAGGAGAAAGGGAGAAAGATTGGAATAGTGAGGGAAAGAGGAAGAAGGGAGAGAGAAAGAGGGGGGAGGGAAGGAGTACTGAGAGAGATGGAGGAGCCAGGAGTTGATCCCCACTCTCTCAGAAAAGCTAACTGTCACTAACTGTCACCATCCTTCTCTCATTATCACTTCTAAATGAGTTCCTCATGTGTCCTGACCTATCCTGGGGGAGGGAGAACTCACAGCCCAGGCAGCTACTCTTACACCTTGCTTGATTGGGTGTGATATCATACTTTACATCGGCTAATGCCAGAGGTGATACTGATACTAGTGACAATAAATGACAAGGGACACATTTTAGATTCTCTGTCAACGTGCACCTGCTACCCTGTAGTTAAATGGAATGCTGTATTTATTGTTTATCAGATGTAATTGCATGATGTATTTATTGTTTATCAGATTAATTTAATTATTTATTTATTGTTTATCAGATGTAATTGAATGTAATTGAATGCTGTATTTATTGTTTATCAGATGTAATTGAATGATATATTTATTGTTTATCAGATGTCAAGGAATGTAATTGAATGCTGTATTTATTGTTTATCAGATGTAATTGAATGCTGTATTTATTGTTTATCAGATGTAATTGATTGTAATTGAATGCTGTATTTATTGTTTATCAGATGTAATTGAATGCTGTATTTATTGTTTATCAGATGTAATTGAATGCTGTATTTATTGTTTATCAGATGTAATTGAATGTAATTGAATGCTGTATTTATTGTTTATCAGATGTGATTGAATGCTGTATTTATTGTTTATCAGATGTAATTGAATGTAATTGAATGCTGTATTTATTGTTTATCAGATGTAATTGAATGTAACTGAATGCTGTATTTATTGTTTATCAGATGTGATTGAATGCTGTATTTATTGTTTATCAGATGTAATTGAATGTAATTGAATGCTGTATTTATTGTTTATCAGATGTAATTGAATGTAATTGAATGCTGTATTTATTGTTTATCAGATGTAATTGTCCACATCCAGGGGTTGGCAGAGGCAGGGTTGATTCATTTCTGGAGGCTTGGCAGTGTACAGGATGTCTCTGTTTTGTTGTACTGTGTATACTGCTTAAACCCAGAGTTGTGTATGTTAGGATAATCTCTGAGTTGTGTATGTTAGGGTAATGTCTGAGTTGTGTATGTGAGGATAATGTCTGAGGTGTGTATGTGAGGATAATGTCTGAGTTGTGTATGTTAGGGTAATGTCTGACTTGTGTATGTGAGGATAATGTCTGAGTTGTGTATGTTAGGGTAATGTCTGAGTTGTGTATGTGAGGATAATCTCTGAGTTGTGTATATTATGGTCATGTATGAGTTGTGTTTGTCTCTGCTCCAGGCATGTCTGCATGCTGAGGGTCACATGGACGACGGTCTGACCCTTCAGCGTTGTCAACACGAGGAGGCACGGGCTGTACGCATCATCAGGAACACCACAGTCCTCTTCAGCCACTTCATCAAGTACGTAGGGCTCACCTGTATGTCTATAGGGCTCACCTGTATGTCTATAGGGCTCACCTGTATGTCTATAGGGCTCACCTGTATGTCTATAGGGCTCACCTGTATGTCTATAGGGCTCACCTGTATGTCTATAGGGTTCACCTGTATGTCTATAGGGCTCACCTGTATGTCTATAGGGCTCACCTGTATGTCTATAGGGCTCACCTGTATAGGGCTCACCTGTATGTCTATAGGGCTCACCTGTATGTCTATAGGGCTCACCTGTATGTCTATAGGGCTCACCTGTATGTCTAGAGGGCTCACCTGTATGTCTATAGGGCTCACCTGTATGTCTAGAGGGCTCACCTGTATGTCTAGAGGGCTCACCTGTATGTCTAGAGGGCTCACCTGTATGTCTATAGGGCTCACCTGTATGTCTATTGGGCTCACCTGTATAGGGCCCACCTGTATGTCTATAGGGCTCACCTGTATAGGGCTCACCTGTATGTCTATAGGGCTCACCTGTATGTCTAGAGGGCTCACCTGTATGTATATAGGGCTCACCTGTATGTCTATAGGGTTCACCTGTATGTCTAGAGGGCTCACCTGTATGTCTATAGGGCTCACCTGTATGTCTATAGGGCTCACCTGTATGTCTAGAGGGCTCACCTGTATGTCTATAGGGTTCACCTGTATGTCTATAGGGCTCACCTGTATAGGGCTGACCTGTATGTCTATAGGGCTCACCTGTATGTCTATAGGGCTCACCTGTATGTTTAGAGGGCTCACCTGTATGTCTATAGGGCTCACCTGTATGTCTATAGGGCTGACCTGTATGTCTATAGGGCTCACCTGTATGTCTATAGGGCTCACCTGTATGTTTAGAGGGCTCACCTGTATGTCTATAGGGCTCACCTGTATGTCTATAGGGCTCACCTGTATGTCTAGAGGGCTCACCTGAATGTCTAGAGGGCTCACCTGTATGTCTAGAGGGCTCACCTGTATGTCTAGAGGGCTCACCTATATGTCTATTGGGCTCACCTGTATGTTTATAGGGCTCACCTGTATGTCTATAGGGCTCACCTGTATGTCTATAGGGCTCACCTGTATGTCTAGAGGGCTCACCTGTATGTCTATAGGGTTCACCTGTATGTCTATAGGGCTCACCTGTATGTCTATAGGGCTCACCTGTATGTCTATAGGGCTCACCTGTATGTCTATAGGGCTCACCTGTATGTCTATAGGGCTCACCTGTATGTCTAGAGGGCTCACCTGTATGTCTAGAGGGCTCACCTGTATGTCCAACATGGACAGGTTGAATGAGGAGAATGGCCCTGTTTTCTAGTTACTATGCATTGTGGTACTGTGTGTCAGTTAATGTGTACTATGTAGTACTTTGTGTCAGTTAATGTGTACTATGTAGTACTTTGTGTCAGTTAATGTGTACTATGTGGTACTGTGTGTTGGTTAATGTGTACTATGTAGTACTTTGTGTCAGTTAATGTGTACTATGTAGTACTTTGTGTCAGTTAATGTGTACTATGTGGTACTGTGTGTTGGTTAATGTGTACTATGTAGTACTTTGTGTCAGTTAATGTGTACTATGTAGTACTTTGTGTCAGTTAATGTGTATTATGTGGTACTGTGTGTTGGTTAATGTGTACTATGTAGTACTTTGTGTCAGTTAATGTGTACTATGTAGTACTTTGTGTCAGTTAATGTGTATTATGTGGTACTGTGCGTTGGTTAATGTGTATTATGTTGTAATGTGAGTCGGTTAATGTGTAAATTGTGCGTTCCTGCTTGAGGCCTTCATCGAACACGTGGGTCTGCTTGCGTTGGTAACCATGACAGTTTAACCATCATGTATCCCAGAAAATACAGAACACAGAGGTGCTAATTTTGGATGAGGCTAATTTGGGCTTCGAAAAAGGGATACTGTGAGAGTTTGGTCATTTTGTTTTTATTCCTACCCAGAGTCAGATGAACTCGTGGTGTACCATGTTTGTGTCTCTGTGTCCAGTATGAAGGAAGTTAGAGGTAGTGCACTGCCTGGATGTCTATGGGTATCTACTAGCGTGCTAAAACTACCTCTAACTTCCTTTATACTGGACACAGAGACATAAAAATGGTACACCACGAGTTCATTTGACTCTGGGGGAGGTAGATAAAGGACCTCATTGCCAAAATCCCGAAATCTTCTTTTAAAGCAGGATCATACATCGCTGGTTCTTATCTTGATTTCTACTGAATACCAAGATGATTCAAATGAACTGACACAAGAGAGATCCAATCGCAGTTGCAATTTTCCTGCTTTTGTGTGATCAGGCACATTAAATGAGCCTGCATGTGGGTTCACGTCTAGTGACTGATATCGGTGATTGTCTGCTTTAGAACTTGCGTGATGTAATTTGAGACATTTGTGGAAAAGTGTTATTAATGTAGCGAATTATCAGTGCAGTCAATTGGCTTTATGTCGCTCACTTTTTCCCACTCTATCTATCTCTCTCTCTCTTCCTCTTTCCCATCTCCCTCCCTGCCCCTCTCCCTCTCCCCGCCCCTCTCTCTTCCTCTTTCCCATCTCCCTCCCTGCCCCTCTCCCCCGCCCCTCTCTTCCTCTTTCCCATCTCCCTCCTGCCCCTCTCCCTCTCCCCGCCCCTCTCTTCCTCTTCCCATCTCCCTCCCTGCCCCTCTCCCTCTCCCCGCCCCTCTCTCTCTTCCTCTTTCCCATCTCCCTCCCTGCCCCTCTCCCTCTCCCCGCCCCTCTCTCTTCCTCTTTTCCCATCTCCCTCCCTGCCCCTCTCCCTCTCCCCCGCCCCCTCTCTCTTCTTCTTTCCCATCTCCCTCCCCCCTCTCCCTCTCCCCGCCCTCTCTCTTCCTCTTTCCCATCTCCCTCCCTGCCCCCTCTCCCCGCCCCCTCTCTTCCTCTTTTCCCATCTCCCTCCCTGCCCCTCTCCCTCTCCCCGCCCCTCTCTCTTCCCTTCCCATCTCCCTCCTGCCCCTCTCCCTCTCCCCGCCCCTCTCTCCCCGCCCCTCTCTCCACGTCCCCCCAACTCTCTCCCCTCTCTACCTCCCCTCGCTCCTCCACCTATCTCTCTCCCTCGCCCCTCAACTCTCTCTCCCCCTCTCTCCCCACACCCTCTTCTCACCTCCCTCCACCTCCATTCCCTCTCTCACCCCCTCCACCTGTCTCTCATCCCTCTTCTCCTCCCTCCCTCCCTCCCTCCCTCCCTCCCTCCCTCCTCCCTCCCTCCCTCCCTCCCTCCCTCCCTCCCTCCCTCCCTCCCTCCCTCCCTCCCTCCCCCTCTCTCCCCACACCCTCTTTCTCACCTCCCTCCACCTCCATTCCTCTCTCTCACCCCCTCCACCTGTCTCTCATCCTCTCCTCCCTCCCTCCCTCCCCCCTCTCTCCCCACACCCTCTTTCTCACCTCCCTCCACCTCCATTCCCTCTCTCTCACCCCCTCCACCTGTCTCTCATCTTCTTCACCTCTCCTCCCTCCCTCCCTCCCTGCCTCTCTCCCCACACCCTCTTTCTCACCTCTCTCTACCTCCATTCCTCTCTCTCACCCCTCCACCTGTCTCTCATTCTCTCTTCACCTCTCCCTCCCTCTCTCCCCCGTCTCTCCCCGCACCCTCTTCTCACCTCCCTCCACCTCCATTCCCTCTCTCACCCTCCACCTGTCTCTCATCCCTCTTCACTCCCTCCCCCCTCTCCCCACACCCTCTTCTCACCTCCCTCCACCTCCATTTCCTCTCTCTCACCCCCTCCACCTGTCTCTCATCCTCTCTTCACCTCTCCCTCCCCCCTCTCTCCCCACACCCTCTTTCTCACCTCCTCCACCTCCATTTCCTCTCTCACCCCCCTCCTCATCCTCTCCCTCTCTTCACCTCTCCTCCCCCCCCCTCTCCGCTAGGGTCTGACAGTATTGGAAGGGATAAGAACGTGGAGGTGTCTCTGCCTAACTTTGACGAGGTGTTGCAGACGCTGGATGACCTGATTGAGTATTTCAAACAGCCCGACTCAGAGCTGGAACATGAGGAGAAACAGACTCTGCTGAGATCTCTCATCAAACGACAGGACCTCTTCAAAGAGGAGGTGAGCTCCCAGGGCCCGGGACCTCAGGTTTAATCAGGTTATAAAGGATCATGTTTGACTGCTTCGTAGGCGTTGTACTGCTTCGTAGGCGTTGTACACTATTTCTAACCAGGGTCCATAAAGCTCTGGTTAAATATAGTGCACTACTTAGTGAATAGGGTTCTGTTAGGGATGCAGACCTTGTATGACCACCCCGGTGTGTTGTGTGTGTGTGTGTGTGTTTCAGGGCATGCTGACCCTGCTGGTGATGTGCATCGACCGGCTCAACCTGTACAACAGCGCTGCTCACTTTGAGAGCATGCTGGGGAAGAGGCTGGGGCGGCATGGAAGAGCATCCTCAACCTCCTCTACCAACTACTGGGTGAGAGAGATGAAACCTTAGGGTGGTGGATGCACACACTCACTCACTCACACACACACACACACACACTCACTCACACACACACACACACACACACACACACACACACACACACACACACACACACACACACACACACACACACACACACACACACACACACACACACACACACACACACACGCACACACAGGAACACACACACAGGAACACACCCACACCTCCCTGAGCCCCATTTGGAGAGAAGGTCTGTTGACAGGACTGACATGGCAGTTATGTGTGGTTAGTCACAGAGGAGAGAGAGAAATAGAGAAGAGAGAAGAAAGAGAAAGATATAGTGAGAAATAGACGGACAGACAGAGAGAGACAGAGAGAGACAGAGAGAGACAGAGAGAAAGAGAGAGAAAGAGAAGAGATGAAGCTTCATCACATGAATTAAAGTGTAACTGGATCTTAACACCTTATCCTGTCTGCCCTATAGTACAGTGATGTCATGATGAAGTGTTGAGGTACCGGATACATCCCAAATAGCACCCTATTCCCTATGTAGTGCACTAGTCTTTACCACAGCCCATAGGCATATATACAAATGACTTCTAAGTTTCAGTATGTGTTGTCCACCTTTTGTTTTGTTGATGTCCTAGAAACAATACCGTGGTTTTAACGAGTGTTGTATAGTAGAGTGTTGTATAGTAGAGTGTTGTATAGTAGAGTGTTGTATAGTAGAGTGTTGTATAGTAGAGTGTTGTGTAGTAGAGTGTTGTTTAGTGTTGTAGAGGGTTGTATAGTAGTGTTGTATAGTAGAGTGTTGTATATTATAGTGTTGTATAGTATAGTGTTGTATAGTAGAGTGTTGTATATTATAGTGTTGTATAGTATAGTGTTGTATAGTAGAGTGTTGTGTAGTGTTGTATAGTAGAGTGTTGTAGAGTGTTGTATATTGTTGTATAGTAGATTGTTGTATAGTATAGTGTTGTATAGTATAGTGTTGTATAGTATAGTGTTGTATGGTATAGTGTTGTATAGGAGAGTGTTGTATAGTAGAGTGTTGTATAGTAGAGTGTTGTATAGTAGAGTGTTGTATAGTGGAGTGTTGTATAGTATGGTGTTGTATAGTAGAGTGTTGTATAGTGGAGTGTTGTATAGTGGAGTGTTGTATAGTATGGTGTTGTATAGTAGAGTGTTGTATAGTATGGTGTTGTTTAGTGTTGTATAGTAGAGTGTTGCATAGTAGAGTGTTGTATAGTAGAGTGTTGTATAGTAGAGTGTTGTATAGTAGAGTGTTGTATAGTAGAGTGTTGTATAGTAGAGTGTTGTATAGTGTTGTATAGGAGAGTGTTGTATAGTAGAGTGTTGTATAGTAGAGTGTTGTATAGTATGGTGTTGTATATTATAGTGTTGCATAGTAGAGTGTTGTATGGTAGAGTGTTGTATAGTATGGTGTTGTTTAGTGTTGTATAGTAGAGTGTTGCATAGTAGAGTGTTGTATAGTAGAGTGTTGTATAGTATGGTGTTGTATATTATAGTGTTGTATAGTAGAGTGTTGCATAGTAGATTGTTGTATAGTATAGTGTTGTATAGTAGAGTGTTGTATAGTATGGTGTTGTATAGTAGAGTGTTGTATAGTAGAGTGTTGTATAGTGTTGTATAGGAGAGTGGTGCATCGTAGAGTGTTGTATAGTAGAGTGTTTTATAGTAGAGGGTTGCATAGTATGGTGTTGTATAGTATTTTATAGTATAGTGTTGTATAGTGTGGTACAGTATATTTGAGTGTTGTATAGTAGAGTGCTGTGTAGTAGGGTGTTGTATAGCATAGTGTTGTATAGTAGAGTGTTGTTTAGTGTTGTATAGTAGAGTGTTGTTTAGTGTTGTATAGTATAGTGTTGTATAGTGTTGTATAGTATAGTGTTGTATAGGAGAGTGTTGTAAAGTAGAGTGTTGTATAGTAGAGTGTTGTGTAGTGTTGTATAGTATAGTGTTGTGTAGGAGAGTGTTGTATAGTAGAGTGTTGTATAGTAGAGTGTTGTATAGTAGAGTGTTGTATAGTAGAGTGTTGTATAGTAGAGTGTTGTATAGCAGAGTGTTGTATAGTAGAGTGTTGTTTAGTGTTGTATAGTATAGTGGTGTATAGTATTGTATAGTATAATGTTGTATAGTAGAGTGTTGTATAGTAGAGTGTTGTATAGTAGAGTGTTGTATAGGAGAGTGTTGTATAGTAGAGTGTTGTATAGTAGAGTGTTGTGTAGTGTTGTATAGTATAGTGTTGTATAGTATAGTGTTGTGTAGGAGAGTGTTGTATAGTAGAGTGTTGTATAGTAGAGTGTTGTATAGTAGAGTGTTGTATAGTAGAGTGTTGTGTAGTGTTGTATAGTAGAATGTTGTATAGTAGAGTGTTGTATAGTAGAGTGTTGTATAGTAGAGTGTTGTATAGTAGAGTGTTGTATAGTAGAGTGTTGTTTAGTGTTGTAGAGGGTTGTATAGTAGTGTTGTATATTATAGTGTTGTATAGTAGAGTGTTGTATAGTAGAGTGTTGTATAGTAGAGTGTTGTATAGTAGAGTGTTGTATAGTAGAGTGTTGTGTAGTGTTGTATAGTCGAGTGTTGTATAGTGTTGTATAGTATAGTGTTGTATAGTAGAGTGTTGTATAGTATAGTGTTGTATAGTAGAGTGTTGTAGAGTGTTGTATAGTGTTGTATAGTAGATTGTTGTATAGTATAGTGTTGTATAGTGTTGTATAGTATAGTGTTGTATGGTATAGTGTTGCATAGGAGAGTGTTGTATAGTAGAGTGTTGTATAGTAGAGTGTTGTATAGTAGAGTGTTGTATAGTATGGTGTTGTTTAGTGTTGTATAGTAGAGTGTTGCATAGTAGAGTGTTGTATAGTAGAGTGTTGTATAGTAGAGTGTTGTATAGTAGAGTGTTGTATAGTAGAGTGTTGTATAGTAGAGTGTTGTATAGTGTTGTATAGGAGAGTGTTGTATAGTAGAGTGTTGTATAGTAGAGTGTTGTATAGTATGGTGTTGTATATTATAGTGTTGCATAGTAGAGTGTTGTATGGTAGAGTGTTGTATAGTATGGTGTTGTTTAGTGTTGTATAGTAGAGTGTTGCATAGTAGAGTGTTGTATAGTAGAGTGTTGTATAGTATGGTGTTGTATATTATAGTGTTGTATAGTAGAGTGTTGCATAGTAGATTGTTGTATAGTATAGTGTTGTATAGTAGAGTGTTGTATAGTATGGTGTTGTATAGTAGAGTGTTGTATAGTAGAGTGTTGTATAGTGTTGTATAGGAGAGTGGTGCATCGTAGAGTGTTGTATAGTAGAGTGTTTTATAGTAGAGGGTTGCATAGTATGGTGTTGTATAGTATTTTATAGTATAGTGTTGTATAGTGTGGTACAGTATATTTGAGTGTTGTATAGTAGAGTGCTGTGTAGTAGGGTGTTGTATAGCATAGTGTTGTATAGTAGAGTGTTGTTTAGTGTTGTATAGTAGAGTGTTGTTTAGTGTTGTATAGTATAGTGTTGTATAGTGTTGTATAGTATAGTGTTGTATAGGAGAGTGTTGTAAAGTAGAGTGTTGTATAGTAGAGTGTTGTGTAGTGTTGTATAGTATAGTGTTGTGTAGGAGAGTGTTGTATAGTAGAGTGTTGTATAGTAGAGTGTTGTATAGTAGAGTGTTGTATAGTAGAGTGTTGTATAGTAGAGTGTTGTATAGCAGAGTGTTGTATAGTAGAGTGTTGTTTAGTGTTGTATAGTATAGTGGTGTATAGTATTGTATAGTATAATGTTGTATAGTAGAGTGTTGTATAGTAGAGTGTTGTATAGTAGAGTGTTGTATAGGAGAGTGTTGTATAGTAGAGTGTTGTATAGTAGAGTGTTGTGTAGTGTTGTATAGTATAGTGTTGTATAGTATAGTGTTGTGTAGGAGAGTGTTGTATAGTAGAGTGTTGTATAGTAGAGTGTTGTATAGTAGAGTGTTGTATAGTAGAGTGTTGTGTAGTGTTGTATAGTAGAATGTTGTATAGTAGAGTGTTGTATAGTAGAGTGTTGTATAGTAGAGTGTTGTATAGTAGAGTGTTGTATAGTAGAGTGTTGTTTAGTGTTGTAGAGGGTTGTATAGTAGTGTTGTATATTATAGTGTTGTATAGTAGAGTGTTGTATAGTAGAGTGTTGTATAGTAGAGTGTTGTATAGTAGAGTGTTGTATAGTAGAGTGTTGTGTAGTGTTGTATAGTAGAGTGTTGTATAGTGTTGTATAGTATAGTGTTGTATAGTAGAGTGTTGTATAGTATAGTGTTGTATAGTAGAGTGTTGTAGAGTGTTGTATAGTGTTGTATAGTAGATTGTTGTATAGTATAGTGTTGTATAGTGTTGTATAGTATAGTGTTGTATGGTATAGTGTTGCATAGGAGAGTGTTGTATAGTAGAGTGTTGTATAGTAGAGTGTTGTATAGTAGAGTGTTGTATAGTATGGTGTTGTATAGTGTTGTATAGTAGAGTGTTGTATAGTAGAGTGTTGTATAGGAATGTGTTTTATTGTAGAGTGTTGTATAGTAGAGTGTTGTATAGTATGGTGTTGTATATTATAGTGTTGTATAGTAGAGTGTTGTATAGTAGAGTGTTGTGTAGTGTTGTATAGTGTTGTATAGTAGAGTGTTGTATAGTATGGTGTTGTATAGTATGGTGTTGTATAGTATGGTGTTGTATAGTGTTGTATAGTAGTGTTGTATAGTAGAGTGTTGTATAGTGTTGTATAGGAGAGTGTTTTATAGTAGAGTGTTGTATAGTAGAGTGTTGTATAGTATAGTGTTGTATAGTAGAGTGTTGTATAGTAGAGTGTTGTATAGTAGAGTGTTGTATAGTTGAGTGTTGTATAGCAGAGTGTTGTATAGTAGAGTGTTGTTTAGTGTTGTATAGTATAGTGGTGTATAGGATTGTATAGTATAATGTTGTATAGTAGAGTGTTGTATAGTAGAGTGTTGTATAGTAGAGTGTTGTATAGTATAGTGTTGTGTAGTTGAGTGTTGTATAGTTGAGTGTTGTGTAGTGTTGTATAGTATAGTGTTGTATAGTATAGTGTTGTGTAGGAGAGTGTTGTATAGTAGAGTGTTGTATAGTAGAGTGTTGTATAGTAGAGTGTTGTATAGTAGAGTGTTGTGTAGTGTTGTATAGTAGAATGTTGTATAGTAGAGTGTTGTATAGTAAAGTGTTGTATAGTAGTGTTGTATAGTAGAGTGTTGTTTAGTGTTGTAGAGGGTTGTATAGTAGTGTTGTATATTATAGTGTTGTATAGTAGAGTGTTGTATAGTAGAGTGTTGTATAGTAGAGTGTTGTGTAGTGTTGTATAGTAGAGTGTTGTATAGTGTTGTATAGTATAGTGTTGTATAGTAGAGTGTTGTATAGTATAGTGTTGTAGAGTGTTGTATAGTGTTGTATAGTAGATTGTTGTATAGTATAGTGTTGTATAGTAGAGTGTTGTATAGTATAGTGTTGTATAGTAGAGTGTTGTAGAGTGTTGTATAGTGTTGTATAGTAGATTGTTGTATAGTATAGTGTTGTATAGTGTTGTATAGTATAGTGTTGTATGGTATAGTGTTGCATAGGAGAGTGTTGTATAGTAGAGTGTTGTATAGTAGAGTGTTGTATAGTAGAGTGTTGTATAGTATGGTGTTGTATAGTGTTGTATAGTAGAGTGTTGTATAGTAGAGTGTTGTATAGGAATGTGTTTTATAGTAGAGTGTTGTATAGTAGAGTGTTGTATAGTATGGTGTTGTATATTATAGTGTTGTATAGTAGAGTGTTGTATAGTAGAGTGTTGTGTAGTGTTGTATAGTGTTGTATAGTAGAGTGTTGTATAGTATGGTGTTGTATAGTATGGTGTTGTATAGTATGGTGTTGTATAGTGTTGTATAGTAGTGTTGTATAGTAGAGTGTTGTAGAGGGTTGTATAGTGTTGTATAGTAGATTGTTGTATAGTATAGTGTTGTATAGTAGAGTGTTGTAGAGTGTTGTATAGTGTTGTATAGTAGATTGTTGTATAGTATAGTGTTGTATAGTGTTGTATAGTAGAGTGTTGTATAGTAGAGTGTTGTATAGGAATGTGTTTTATAGTAGAGTGTTGTATAGTAGAGTGTTGTATAGTATGGTGTTGTATATTATAGTGTTGTATAGTAGAGTGTTGTATAGTAGAGTGTTGTGTAGTGTTGTATAGTGTTGTATAGTAGAGTGTTGTATAGTATGGTGTTGTATAGTATGGTGTTGTATAGTATGGTGTTGTATAGTGTTGTATAGTAGTGTTGTATAGTAGAGTGTTGTAGAGTGTTGTATAGTGTTGTATAGTAGATTGTTGTATAGTATAGTGTTGTATAGTAGAGTGTTGTATAGTATAGTGTTGTATAGTAGAGTGTTGTAGAGTGTTGTATAGTGTTGTATAGTAGATTGTTGTATAGTATAGTGTTGTATAGTGTTGTATAGTATAGTGTTGTATGGTATAGTGTTGCATAGGAGAGTGTTGTATAGTAGAGTGTTGTATAGTAGAGTGTTGTATAGTAGAGTGTTGTATAGTATGGTGTTGTATAGTGTTGTATAGTAGAGTGTTGTATAGTAGAGTGTTGTATAGGAATGTGTTTTATAGTAGAGTGTTGTATAGTATGGTGTTGTATATTATAGTGTTGTATAGTAGAGTGTTGTATAGTAGAGTGTTGTGTAGTGTTGTATAGTGTTGTATAGTAGAGTGTTGTATAGTATGGTGTTGTATAGTATGGTGTTGTATAGTATGGTGTTGTATAGTGTTGTATAGTAGTGTTGTATAGTAGAGTGTTGTAGAGGGTTGTATAGTAGAGTGTTTTATAGTAGAGGGTTGCATAGTATGGTGTTGTATAGTATTTTATAGTATAGTGTTGTATAGTGTGGTACAGTATATTTGAGTGTTGTATAGTAGAGTGCTGTGTAGTAGGGTGTTGTATAGCATAGTGTTGTATAGTAGAGTGTTGTTTAGTGTTGTATAGTAGAGTGTTGTTTAGTGTTGTATAGTATAGTGTTGTATAGTGTTGTATAGTATAGTGTTGTATAGGAGAGTGTTGTAAAGTAGAGTGTTGTATAGTAGAGTGTTGTGTAGTGTTGTATAGTATAGTGTTGTGTAGAGAGTGTTGTATAGTAGAGTGTTGTATAGTAGAGTGTTGTATAGTAGAGTGTTGTATAGTAGAGTGTTGTATAGTAGAGTGTTGTATAGCAGAGTGTTGTATAGTAGAGTGTTGTTTAGTGTTGTATAGTATAGTGGTGTATAGTATTGTATAGTATAATGTTGTATAGTAGAGTGTTGTATAGTAGAGTGTTGTATAGTAGAGTGTTGTATAGGAGAGTGTTGTATAGTAGAGTGTTGTGTAGTGTTGTATAGTAGAGTGTTGTGTAGTGTTGTATAGTATAGTGTTGTATAGTATAGTGTTGTGTAGGAGAGTGTTGTATAGTAGAGTGTTGTATAGTAGAGTGTTGTATAGTAGAGTGTTGTATAGTAGAGTGTTGTATAGTAGAGTGTTGTTTAGTGTTGTAGAGGGTTGTATAGTAGTGTTGTATATTATAGTGTTGTATAGTAGAGTGTTGTATAGTAGAGTGTTGTATAGTAGAGTGTTGTATAGTAGAGTGTTGTATAGTAGAGTGTTGTGTAGTGTTGTATAGTAGAGTGTTGTATAGTGTTGTATAGTATAGTGTTGTATAGTAGAGTGTTGTATAGTATAGTGTTGTATAGTAGAGTGTTGTAGAGTGTTGTATAGTGTTGTATAGTAGATTGTTGTATAGTATAGTGTTGTATAGTGTTGTATAGTATAGTGTTGTATGGTATAGTGTTGCATAGGAGAGTGTTGTATAGTAGAGTGTTGTATAGTAGAGTGTTGTATAGTAGAGTGTTGTATAGTATGGTGTTGTATAGTGTTGTATAGTAGAGTGTTGTATAGTAGAGTGTTGTATAGGAATGTGTTTTATTGTAGAGTGTTGTATAGTAGAGTGTTGTATAGTATGGTGTTGTATATTATAGTGTTGTATAGTAGAGTGTTGTATAGTAGAGTGTTGTGTAGTGTTGTATAGTGTTGTATAGTAGAGTGTTGTATAGTATGGTGTTGTATAGTATGGTGTTGTATAGTATGGTGTTGTATAGTGTTGTATAGTAGTGTTGTATAGTAGAGTGTTGTATAGTGTTGTATAGGAGAGTGTTTTATAGTAGAGTGTTGTATAGTAGAGTGTTGTATAGTATAGTGTTGTATAGTAGAGTGTTGTATAGTAGAGTGTTGTATAGTAGAGTGTTGTATAGTAGAGTGTTGTATAGTTGAGTGTTGTATAGCAGAGTGTTGTATAGTAGAGTGTTGTTTAGTGTTGTATAGTATAGTGGTGTATAGGATTGTATAGTATAATGTTGTATAGTAGAGTGTTGTATAGTAGAGTGTTGTATAGTAGAGTGTTGTATAGTATAGTGTTGTATAGTTGAGTGTTGTATAGTTGAGTGTTGTGTAGTGTTGTATAGTATAGTGTTGTATAGTATAGTGTTGTGTAGGAGAGTGTTGTATAGTAGAGTGTTGTATAGTAGAGTGTTGTATAGTAGAGTGTTGTATAGTAGAGTGTTGTGTAGTGTTGTATAGTAGAATGTTGTATAGTAGAGTGTTGTATAGTAAAGTGTTGTATAGTAGTGTTGTATAGTAGAGTGTTGTTTAGTGTTGTAGAGGGTTGTATAGTAGTGTTGTATATTATAGTGTTGTATAGTAGAGTGTTGTATAGTAGAGTGTTGTATAGTAGAGTGTTGTGTAGTGTTGTATAGTAGAGTGTTGTATAGTGTTGTATAGTATAGTGTTGTATAGTAGAGTGTTGTATAGTAGAGTGTTGTATAGTAGAGTGTTGTATAGTAGAGTGTTGTATAGTAGAGTGTTGTATAGCAGAGTGTTGTATAGTAGAGTGTTGTTTAGTGTTGTATAGTATAGTGGTGTATAGTATTGTATAGTATAATGTTGTATAGTAGAGTGTTGTATAGTAGAGTGTTGTATAGTAGAGTGTTGTATAGGAGAGTGTTGTATAGTAGAGTGTTGTGTAGTGTTGTATAGTAGAGTGTTGTGTAGTGTTGTATAGTATAGTGTTGTATAGTATAGTGTTGTGTAGGAGAGTGTTGTATAGTAGAGTGTTGTATAGTAGAGTGTTGTATAGTAGAGTGTTGTATAGTAGAGTGTTGTATAGTAGAGTGTTGTTTAGTGTTGTAGAGGGTTGTATAGTAGTGTTGTATATTATAGTGTTGTATAGTAGAGTGTTGTATAGTAGAGTGTTGTATAGTAGAGTGTTGTATAGTAGAGTGTTGTATAGTAGAGTGTTGTGTAGTGTTGTATAGTAGAGTGTTGTATAGTGTTGTATAGTATAGTGTTGTATAGTAGAGTGTTGTATAGTATAGTGTTGTATAGTAGAGTGTTGTAGAGTGTTGTATAGTGTTGTATAGTAGATTGTTGTATAGTATAGTGTTGTATAGTGTTGTATAGTATAGTGTTGTATGGTATAGTGTTGCATAGGAGAGTGTTGTATAGTAGAGTGTTGTATAGTAGAGTGTTGTATAGTAGAGTGTTGTATAGTATGGTGTTGTATAGTGTTGTATAGTAGAGTGTTGTATAGTAGAGTGTTGTATAGGAATGTGTTTTATTGTAGAGTGTTGTATAGTAGAGTGTTGTATAGTATGGTGTTGTATATTATAGTGTTGTATAGTAGAGTGTTGTATAGTAGAGTGTTGTGTAGTGTTGTATAGTGTTGTATAGTAGAGTGTTGTATAGTATGGTGTTGTATAGTATGGTGTTGTATAGTATGGTGTTGTATAGTGTTGTATAGTAGTGTTGTATAGTAGAGTGTTGTATAGTGTTGTATAGGAGAGTGTTTTATAGTAGAGTGTTGTATAGTAGAGTGTTGTATAGTATAGTGTTGTATAGTAGAGTGTTGTATAGTAGAGTGTTGTATAGTAGAGTGTTGTATAGTAGAGTGTTGTATAGTTGAGTGTTGTATAGCAGAGTGTTGTATAGTAGAGTGTTGTTTAGTGTTGTATAGTATAGTGGTGTATAGGATTGTATAGTATAATGTTGTATAGTAGAGTGTTGTATAGTAGAGTGTTGTATAGTAGAGTGTTGTATAGTATAGTGTTGTATAGTTGAGTGTTGTATAGTTGAGTGTTGTGTAGTGTTGTATAGTATAGTGTTGTATAGTATAGTGTTGTGTAGGAGAGTGTTGTATAGTAGAGTGTTGTATAGTAGAGTGTTGTATAGTAGAGTGTTGTATAGTAGAGTGTTGTGTAGTGTTGTATAGTAGAATGTTGTATAGTAGAGTGTTGTATAGTAAAGTGTTGTATAGTAGTGTTGTATAGTAGAGTGTTGTTTAGTGTTGTAGAGGGTTGTATAGTAGTGTTGTATATTATAGTGTTGTATAGTAGAGTGTTGTATAGTAGAGTGTTGTATAGTAGAGTGTTGTGTAGTGTTGTATAGTAGAGTGTTGTATAGTGTTGTATAGTATAGTGTTGTATAGTAGAGTGTTGTATAGTATAGTGTTGTAGAGTGTTGTATAGTGTTGTATAGTAGATTGTTGTATAGTATAGTGTTGTATAGTAGAGTGTTGTATAGTATAGTGTTGTATAGTAGAGTGTTGTAGAGTGTTGTATAGTGTTGTATAGTAGATTGTTGTATAGTATAGTGTTGTATAGTGTTGTATAGTATAGTGTTGTATGGTATAGTGTTGCATAGGAGAGTGTTGTATAGTAGAGTGTTGTATAGTAGAGTGTTGTATAGTAGAGTGTTGTATAGTATGGTGTTGTATAGTGTTGTATAGTAGAGTGTTGTATAGTAGAGTGTTGTATAGGAATGTGTTTTATAGTAGAGTGTTGTATAGTAGAGTGTTGTATAGTATGGTGTTGTATATTATAGTGTTGTATAGTAGAGTGTTGTATAGTAGAGTGTTGTGTAGTGTTGTATAGTGTTGTATAGTAGAGTGTTGTATAGTATGGTGTTGTATAGTATGGTGTTGTATAGTATGGTGTTGTATAGTGTTGTATAGTAGTGTTGTATAGTAGAGTGTTGTAGAGGGTTGTATAGTGTTGTATAGTAGATTGTTGTATAGTATAGTGTTGTATAGTAGAGTGTTGTATAGTATAGTGTTGTATAGTAGAGTGTTGTAGAGTGTTGTATAGTGTTGTATAGTAGATTGTTGTATAGTATAGTGTTGTATAGTGTTGTATAGTAGAGTGTTGTATAGTAGAGTGTTGTATAGGAATGTGTTTTATAGTAGAGTGTTGTATAGTAGAGTGTTGTATAGTATGGTGTTGTATATTATAGTGTTGTATAGTAGAGTGTTGTATAGTAGAGTGTTGTGTAGTGTTGTATAGTGTTGTATAGTAGAGTGTTGTATAGTATGGTGTTGTATAGTATGGTGTTGTATAGTATGGTGTTGTATAGTGTTGTATAGTAGTGTTGTATAGTAGAGTGTTGTAGAGTGTTGTATAGTGTTGTATAGTAGATTGTTGTATAGTATAGTGTTGTATAGTAGAGTGTTGTATAGTATAGTGTTGTATAGTAGAGTGTTGTAGAGTGTTGTATAGTGTTGTATAGTAGATTGTTGTATAGTATAGTGTTGTATAGTGTTGTATAGTATAGTGTTGTATGGTATAGTGTTGCATAGGAGAGTGTTGTATAGTAGAGTGTTGTATAGTAGAGTGTTGTATAGTAGAGTGTTGTATAGTATGGTGTTGTATAGTGTTGTATAGTAGAGTGTTGTATAGTAGAGTGTTGTATAGGAATGTGTTTTATAGTAGAGTGTTGTATAGTATGGTGTTGTATATTATAGTGTTGTATAGTAGAGTGTTGTATAGTAGAGTGTTGTGTAGTGTTGTATAGTGTTGTATAGTAGAGTGTTGTATAGTATGGTGTTGTATAGTATGGTGTTGTATAGTATGGTGTTGTATAGTGTTGTATAGTAGTGTTGTATAGTAGAGTGTTGTAGAGGGTTGTATAGTAGTGTTGTATATTATAGTGTTGTATAGTAGAGTGTTGTATAGTAGAGTGTTGTATAGTAGAGTGTTGTATAGTAGAGTGTTGTGTAGTGTTGTATAGTAGAGTGTTGTATAGTGTTGTATAGTATAGTGTTGTATAGTAGAGTGTTGTATAGTATAGTGTTGTATAGTAGAGTGTTGTAGAGTGTTGTATAGTGTTGTATAGTAGATTGTTGTATAGTATAGTGTTGTATAGTGTTGCATCGTATAGTGTTGTATGGTATAGTGTTGCATAGGAGAGTGTTGTATAGTAGAGTGTTGTATAGTAGAGTGTTGTATAGTAGAGTGTTGTATAGTATGGTGTTGTATAGTGTTGTATAGTAGAGTGTTGTATAGTAGAGTGTTGTATAGGAATGTGTTTTATAGTAGAGTGTTGTATAGTAGAGTGTTGTATAGTATGGTGTTGTATATTATAGTGTTGTATAGTAGAGTGTTGTATAGTAGAGTGTTGTGGTAGTGTTGTATAGTGTTGTATAGTAGAGTGTTGTATAGTATGGTGTTGTATAGTATGGTGTTGTATAGTATGGTGTTGTATAGTGTTGTATAGTAGTGTTGTATAGTAGAGTGTTGTATAGTAGAGTGTTGTATAGTAGAGTGTTGTATAGTAGAGTGTTGTATAGTAGAGTGTTGTATAGTTGAGTGTTGTATAGCAGAGTGTTGTATAGTAGAGTGTTGTTTAGTGTTGTATAGTATAGTGGTGTATAGGATTGTATAGTATAATGTTGTATAGTAGAGTGTTGTATAGTAGAGTGTTGTATAGTAGAGTGTTGTATAGTATAGTGTTGTATAGTATAGTGTTGTATAGTTGAGTGTTGTGTAGTGTTGTATAGTATAGTGTTGTATAGTATAGTGTTGTGTAGGAGAGTGTTGTATAGTAGAGTGTTGTATAGTAGAGTGTTGTATAGTAGAGTGTTGTATAGTAGAGTGTTGTGTAGTGTTGTATAGTAGAATGTTGTATAGTAGAGTGTTGTATAGTAAAGTGTTGTATAGTAGTGTTGTATAGTAGAGTGTTGTTTAGTGTTGTAGAGGGTTGTATAGTAGTGTTGTATATTATAGTGTTGTATAGTAGAGTGTTGTATAGTAGAGTGTTGTATAGTAGAGTGTTGTGTAGTGTTGTATAGTAGAGTGTTGTATAGTGTTGTATAGTATAGTGTTGTATAGTAGAGTGTTGTATAGTATATTGTTGTATAGTAGAGTGTTGTAGAGTGTTGTATAGTGTTGTATAGTAGATTGTTGTATAGTATAGTGTTGTATAGTATAGTGTTGTATAGTGTTGTATAGTATAGTGTTGTATGGTATAGTGTTGCATAGTATAGTGTTGTATAGTAGAGTGTTGTATAGTAGAGTGTTGTATAGTAGAGTGTTCTATAGTGTTGTATAGTATAGTGTTGTATAGGAGAGTGTTGTATAGTAGAGTGTTGTATAGTAGAGTGTTGTATAGTAGAGTGTTGTATAGTAGAGTGTTGTGTAGTAGAGTGTTGTATAGTATGGTGTTGTATAGTGTTGTATAGTAGAGTGTTGTATAGTAGAGTGTTGTATAGTGTTGTATAGGAGAGTGTTTTATAGTAGAGTGTTGTATAGTAGAGTGTTGTGTAGTGTTGTATAGTAGAGTGTTGTATAGTAGAGTGTTGTATAGTAGAGTGTTGTATAGGAAAGTGTTGTATAGTATGGTGTTGTATAGTGTTGTATAGTAGAGTGTTGTATAGTAGAGTATTGTATAGGAACGTGTTTTATAGTAGAGTGTTGTATAGTAGAGTGTTGTATAGGAAAGTGTTTTATAGTAGAGTGTTGTATAGTAGAGTGTTCTATAGTGTTGTATAGTATGGTGTTGTATATTATAGTGTTGTATATAGATTATAGTGTGTAGTGTTGTATAGTGTTGTATAGTAGAGTGTATAGTATGGTGTTGTATAGTGTTGTATAGTAGAGTGTTGTATAGTATGGTAGAGTGTGTATAGTATGGTGTTGTATAGTATGGTGTTGTATAGTGTTGTATAGTAGTGTTGTATAGTATGGTGTTGTATAGTGTTGTATAGTAGTGTTGTATAGTAGAGTGTTGTATAGTGTTGTATAGGAGAGTGTTTTATAGTAGAGTGTTGTATAGTAGAGTGTTGTATAGTATAGTGTTGTATAGTAGAGTGTTGTATAGTAGAGTGTTGTATAGTAGAGTGTTGTATAGTAGAGTGTTGTATAGTAGAGTGTTGTGTAGTGTTGTATAGTAGAGTGTTGTATAGTATAGTGTTGTATAGTAGAGTGTTGTATAGTATAGTGTTGTATAGTAGAGTGTTGTAGAGTGTTGTATAGTGTTGTATAGTAGATTGTTGTATAGTATAGTGTTGTATAGTATAGTGTTGTATGGTATAGTGTTGCATAGTATAGTGTTGTATAGTAGAGTGTTGTATAG